>NC_081767.1:17978094-18203094 GCF_963082965.1 Carassius carassius | reverse complement strand
TCCCTGGGAGAGCAGCGCCCCCTGCTGTGCTGGAGCTCAATGTAACGGGTGGGTGTGTGCTGCAGCTGGGAGTCGGGACTGACTCTCCTTCAGCCAGAGACTGATACTGCAACAAAGACTTCAACAGGAATCTGGAGAAACGGTGCCAAAATAAGTGCCTATTTCTTAGGAGTCGGGAATGCAACTAATGGTTATTCAGATTGCTGGTTATTTTTATATATTTGATCCAGTTGACAAATAATACTAAAACAGTACCATATAAGCCTTTTTTTATTATTATTATTATAAGCTATTATGAACCTTTAAACATTTAAAGTAACTCAGGCTTTTTTGTTTCACATACATATACAGCATTGTTATTTTCAAAATAAGTCTCTTCATGCTTAACAAGGCTGCATTCATGAGAACAAAAATACAGAAAATAATGTTGTGAAATATTTAAAATATTATATATAAAATATGAATTTTTATTTTATGCAATTTATTTATGATAGAATGCTTAATTTTCAGCAGCCGTTACTCCGGTCTTCATTGTCAAATTAAATCATTCTAGTAAGCTGATTTGCTGCTCAAGAAACATTTCCTATTTTTATCCATGTTGGAAACATTTTCATATTTTTGTGGAAACCATGTTACATTGTGTTTTTCATGATTTCCAGGAGAAAATTCCAAACAACAGCATTTATTTTGAATAGAAATCTTTTGTAACATCATAAACTTCTTAACTGTCATGTTTATTCACTTTAATGCATCCCTGCAGAATAAAAGTATTTGTTTCTTTTGAAGAAAAAAATATATATCAAATACAAAACAGGACTAAACAGCTCCAATGATTTTCAGTATATCATCTTTTTAAAATAATAATTACAATTTTCATTTTCAATCAGGTATATTTTGTAATAAAGATAACTGAGTGTTGGATGTACCTCCTTTCATCTTTTGCCCGGACAAACTTCTCTTCCAGGTGAGCAATCTCATCATATAACGCTGCATTTTCCTGTGAGTCAAAGGGCCCAAATTCAAGGATGGTTACCATAATAATGTCTAAAGCAGGCTTAACTTTTACTTACAAATATCATAGCACGGGCAGCCTTGCGCAGACGCATGTACTTCAGCCGATACTTCTCGTTTTGGTTCTTACGATTACCCTTCCTGACCTTAGGCCTGGACTCAGTGTGGCTCGTTGGAGAAGGCAGGGGTCCCAGGGACGAGCCGGAGCCCGAGCCCGAGCTGGAGAAGGTCGACTGGGCAGAGAATGCCTGCAATGCATGCTGTCTCTCTTCATCAGTCTGCATATGAGTTACAAATCATCAAAGAGTTTTACAAACACAAATCCAACAGAGCTTATTTGTCAGACTGGTAAAAAGAAGAACTGTTTATTACAGCTTCCCACAGTTGTTAAATGAAATTAAATGGCTTGAATCTATTTAAAAGAGAAGTGTGTCTTTTGAGTTTTATCTTCAAAGTAAGGCCATGATAAACTAACTTTATGAAGAGTATAAACAGCAGTTCTTTTGGTTTTTATGGTTCAATGTCAACATCTAGATGATGAAATGAAGTGTGGGCAAATATTTCTTTCATGAAAATAAATGTTTAACAACTGGCAAAACACACACTTCACCTTTGAAGTTAAAATAACATCAAATATAAATTGAAATTATCATGTTTGTCATTGTTTGACACGGACTCCAAACAACACATATAAAAAAAGAAAATGATGATTGGACAGTTTAAAAAAAGTAGCAAAAAAACAAAAACAATGTGGTGCTTTTCATCCTAATACAAAGTATTTCTAAACACTGACAGCTAACTGACTTACCAACAGGGCAAAAACTCCATTCCTGCTTTCAATCCTCTTGAAGCGTCTGCTCCCTTTCTGTGTCTGGAACACACCGTAAAACTAAAGCAAAAGCTGCAGACTACTTCTAATTTAGACTCTCTTAGCGACAGACTGCTCTGACTTCACCCTTTTCTCCTATATTAGTCATTCTAAAACTTTAATGAATGTAAATATGATAGACAAATACAAATGAAATCATGCACTAAATTAAACATTACTGGTACTGAATGGAAAGCATAAACTAAAAAAAAGGTACATGACTGACAGGTAACAGCATGACGGCATCATAAATAAACCTGCGCTGTGGACTGCGAGTCTCACCTCTCGATACATGACCGCCTCAAGGCTTGACTTTGCACTGTGAAATAGTAAGAGAAGCAGTGTTCATCTTTACATTTGTGCATGCCGTTATAAAGCCGAAGGAAATTTGAATAGTTTTTAAATCATTTCTTTACTTTGACTGCACCAGTCCACGATCGATGATCCGTTGCTTAATCTCCTTGATGTGCATGGGCCGCCCAGCCTCTTCAAGAACAATCTTAAACAATCAGAAGAGTCAGTGACTTGATTACAAGACATGTACGTGAAATAACAACAGCATGATTTAAGAGAGATGTTCACCTGAGCAGCGTCGAGCCAAGTGAGATTCGGTTTATCTGCAACCTCATTAGGGGTTTCACTGAAAAAAAAAAAAAGAGCAGCAGTATATGAGATAAAATTTCTCAAACACATCTTTGAGACCATAGTTTGTTTTTGTAGGCCCCAGTAATGAGGTAATCTCAGTTATCAGTGTAACTATTATTTATAATATTTCTAAAGTAATAAAATAAGTATTGATACAAAAAAACCCCTGTATGATGCGTAGCACTTGTGCCCGTTTGAGATTCTCATATTTACACTTAGTTAAGAAATATCACACGAGCTGTAGGCTAAGTGCAATATCACACGAGTGCAAATGTGGTACTCATCTTATACAACAGTTCCTTGTGAAGTTAATATTGTGTTATTTCAGACACAACGTTGTCTGTTTTGCTAAATTTTGCCAACCAGACGATAAAGACAAAGCAGAAATGTTCATCTCTGAGCAACCCACAGCTGCATTTCTTTTCTTAACCCATGTTTTGAACTATTTTGTGAACCACTTGGCGCGTTGAATCATTGGCTATAGTCACGTTGGCTTTGAAGATGCGCTGCACAGACCGATCAGTGTTTGACATCAAAATACCACAAGAGCGATTCAAAAGCCAAAGGAACTTTGATGTCACACATTGATCAGTCTGATAGTGATGATCCGCTTTAAGTCGAACAAGCCTAATGATTCAATGAACCATTCATAAAGAACCCTTTACTTCCATAGACAGTAAAAGAAATGGACACAGCGACCCCATTGGAACTCAATTGAGACAGGTGAAGCCCATTTTTAGCGATTTTTAGCACTTCCGTTTCTGACGCGCAGACTCAAACTAAGCTTGATGACGTCAGCAACCTGTCTGACAGATGTAAATCTTCTAGTAGCTGTGCGTGAAAACTGCCATTGTTAATCTTGCAGAGACGGCGAGCTTGAGCGGGGAGTTCTTTGGCGTGAGTGAGCAGGAGTAAGTATTCTGATTAATTATTTTGTATAGTATTTTAAAATGTAACGCCAGGGCTTGTATCTATGGGCTTCTCTCTTGACGTCTTCCCCGATTGCCTGCGAGCTTCTCCTCCTGTCTGTACGATAATTTCTCTACTGTGTGACAGAGAGTCGAGTGTTAATGAAGCAATCGTTAGCCTATTTTTACAAAAACTGTTTCTACAGGGCCATAATGTAACATAGAAGGTAATGGAGCCCTTTATACATTGTCGTGTATCTTTAAAAATAAATAATGGACAAATGGAGTCTTTAAACGCCTCAGATGTAAAGTTATTCGCTGTCAAAGTGACGCCAAAATGAATGGGAGTCAATGGGATGCTAACGCAAGTGAAGTTCTGCTACAAGATGGCGGCACGCGGCCGACTTCAACTTCCGGTCGACTTCCTTACCACCTGTTTACTTCACTCCTGAATGAATCAGCCATTTGAATGAATCAAATGAATTAATTAATGACTCAATGACTTAATCATTAAGACATTAACCACCACCTACTGGCGGTTTTAATTTATTATTTAAAGACATTTTATTAAAGAAACAATTTTATATTTTCATAGCAATAATAATAAAATTAAGAAAATAAATAATTAAAGTTATAGTTCATCCAAGCCAAAAATTTACTCATTTACTCAGATGGTCCAAAAGAGTAGGCTATATGTAATACATTTTATCAAACAAAATATTCTTGCTGAACCTACTTTTTGTAATCGGTGTTTGATGCTTTACACAATGATGACTTTAAATGATCTTTTGGGAGAAATTTCTACAAATTTGATGTGCGATTAATTTGATTAATTAATCACCACATCATTCATATATAAAATATATATATAGACCCCTTAATCGCCTACGTCACTGTGACGTCACCGCTCTAGCTGGAGGCAAAACATAAGACAGAACTCATTGCAGGTGCGCTAAAAGTTTGAGGTTTTGACTTTAAAATGTCTTGTTGGGTTTTTGGCTGCCAGAATAGAAGGAACAGCACTTTTGTTTCAAAACTAAAGTTTTACCGGATCCTGGCAGACATTCCTTCACAGAAATCATGAAGACAATTGTGGTTGAATGCTATACGGCATACAGACTGGACGGAGATTATCATAAATAATGCTCGTGTTTGCAGTGCACACTTCATATCAGGTAAAATAATCTATGCATATGAACTGGTGTGTTGGTTTTATTTAGTAAATCAGCAAGTTTCTGTTTTATAGGTGAAAAGTCGCCAACCTTCAGCGCACTAGCTAGTTTAAATGTTAAACAAACATACAGCGATAGATGTGTGTGCCATCCTTTGAATGGTCTTTTAAAATAATACACATTGCTAATCATAGTTAGCCCAGCGATAGGTTACATTAGAAAATAAGCCTTGACAAAATTCCCCATACCACCCAAAAGTAATTCATATGGCCGTATGGCATACGGGTCAGGTAGCCTGCTTCCATCCGCGAGAGATAATAAAAAAAAAAAAGCTATCACGGTCCCGCAGAGTCAGGGACTGTACATATTCGGACAGTTCCGAACCTTCTTCTGCATCCATGTTTAAATCCCTCCTTAAAAACGTGCTAGCTTACACTTGTCAACATTGCGTCCGCGCCTCTTTTTGCCTCCAGCTAAGCCCCGCCCACCCAGAGACGTTGGAATGTTTACAAACTTTTAAGGGGTCTATATACACATACACACACAGTACTTTCAGTATATTTAACCTTTATTCCACCCTCTCATTGGGGGCAGGTGTCTTCTTGGGAAAAACATCAAACTTGTTTGTGCTATACCTGACATATTCATGGAAGCTACCAAAGTTCTCTGGTTCACCTGAATTCAAAGAAACTGTCCAGTGGAAAGCACCTGAGACTCAGTGTATGAGACATCAAATATTTAAATGTCTATTGCTTATTTGGTACAGCCATGCATCAAACTTTTGAGAAACAATCCTGGATCATGTCAAATCATCAACAATAAAATCCAGATAACTGAGTCATCCACGTACAAAGAACAGACCCCTGGAGAGCATATGCCGTGTACAAACATCTGATTAACATCTTCCAGGCGCCAGTTTTTCATACATTCTAAATAATAAAAGTCTTAGAGACATTTTCTAAACGTCTATTTGACATTCGCTAGGAAACGTCCTATAGGCGTATTGCAGATGAGCAAACACACACACACACACACACAAAAAAATAGATCTTGCAGATGTAAATGCAGGTGTCAAAAAGACATCTCCATGATTTATATGAGCTATCAGGAATGTCTTACTTTTTAAGGATAGTTCAGCCGAAAAAAAAAGTCTGTCAACATTTACTCAACCTGAAGTTGTTCCAAACCTGTATGAATTTCTTTCATCTGCTGAACACAGAAGATATTTTGAAGAATATAGAAAAACCAAACAGTTTCTGGTCCCCACTGACTTCAATACCCACATTCTTCACAATATCTTCTTTCATGTTCTTCAGAAGAAGGACAATCATAAAATTTGGAACAACTTGAGGGCAAGTATAATTTTTTTTTTTTTTTTTGACAAATGATCCAATTAAGTAAATATTAAATAATTGGTTTTGTATGCTTTTGTTGTGCTTTAAATAATCATACTTATTTTAACGTAACATACTTCAGCTCATGCAAAATACTTGATCATAATTGTAATTTATAAATTTAATTATAATTAACTGCAGTACATTTCAATATTATATTTAATTGTACTAAATTCCAACTTTATTACAAATGTGTAAATGCATATGAACACATGCAAGTCTTTGAAAACAATAGATTCCGTTTATAACCTTTAGAACCATATTATATCCACTCAAACGCAATTGTATGGTGATATAATACAATGACGCTGAATGATTACTACACAATGTGTATGGTTGACACAGAAGCCTGAGTCACCATGTACAAAAACAAAAATGCTACCAAAGTAGCGCCACAGACACAGGACACGTATATTTATGTCTGATTCCGTCATTCCACCACGGTAACCGCTGTACTTATTTTACGGAACATCAAATTATATCTTGGCAGCATGTCCTAAAACAACAACAATGGCATTTGGGGGTGTTTCCGTGCAGTCATACAAAACAGCTTTTCAGGCGTCTGTGCTAAAGTGAAGGGGGTTTTTCATCGATAACGCATTCATCCTCTGGCCAACAAACTCACGCGTCCAGACTCTCCGCGGCTCCAGTCAGGCTGCTCATGCTGTCCAGCGCTGGGAACAGAGAGTAACTGCCCTGCCCGTCTGCCTCCATCTCCGACTCAAAGTTCAGGGAATCCATCACTGTCCGATCAGTGTTTTAAAGCTTTATCGGGAAAGAAATAAAACACAACATTACTCGTGCTAAGCTAAAAACAGGATCACAAAAACAGTCCAGCAATGCAGAAAGTCAGGATATCGGGCGACCTGTGATCTCACAGGGTATTTTCCACTGCGTGTGTAACTGTGCTGAAAAAAAAAATGCATCTTCTATGCAAGCTTCAATTTACAGACATGCTTATTTTAGCATGTGTTCTCAGAGCTCACGGGAACCACCGATCGATTAATAGAATTGTTTAGTGTTTCGGGGGACACATTTAAGAAGCACACCGTTTTGGGAGCTTCAGCGCCACCTATTGGATATTTACATATCCTGTCACTGAAAGTTGAAAGTACTGACAAAATGTCTATATTCTAGGCCCCTGTAAGAAAAAGTGATGAGTAAATTGAAGAACTTGATGAATTTATTTATTGCAGCACAGCAGTGACAAAGTACATGTAGTACCTTGGGTTCAACGGAGTCAAAAAGAACCCAGAACATCCTAAGTTCAAACCTTTTATACATGTTCAGTTTACTACCCTTCATGTAAATGAAGTTGCTCATCTTGTAAGAGCTATAGTCTCTATGTTAATTAAGTTCTGACACCCCTTTGTCTGCGGTGGTTCTCAGTGTCCCACACCATTCTACAATTGGTCACCATTTGCTCAGGATGTGATCACCCCTACTGGTCTACAAACAACATAACTGTTGACTTTCTTCTTCTCTATAATAATTAAGCCATTTTGGCCAATGCGCTGCAGAGTTTAGCTCCAACCCTGATCAAAGTCACCTGTCTGTGATTTTCTAATGATCCCAAAGACTTTGATTAGGATGCTCAGGTGTGTTTGATCAGGGTTAGAGCTAAACTCTGCAGGAAAGTGGATCTCGAGGTCCAGATTTGAGGATCCCTGTTCTGAGGTGACCAAAATTGCCATTTTCCCAGGACACGTCCTGGCCAGTAATTCTATATTAGGGGAGTCGTGGCCTAATGGTTAGAGAGTTGGACTCCCAATCAAAAGGTTGTGAGTTCGAGTCCTGGGCCAGCAGGAATTGTGGGTGGGGGGGTGCATGTACAGTTCTCTCTCCACCTTCAATACCACGACTTAGGTGCCCTTGAGCAAGGCATCGAACCCCCAACTGCTCCCCGGGCGCCGCAGCATAAATGGCTGCCCACTGCTCCGGGTGTGTGCTCACAGTGTGTGTGTGTTCACTGCTCTGTGTGTGTGCATTTCGGATGGGTTAAATGCAGAGCACAAATTCTGAGTATGGGTCACCATACTTGGCTGAATGTCACTTCACTCACTTATATTGCCTAAAATATCCACATTTTTGCCTTGGTTTCCTGTTTTAAGACATTAATTGATGGACTGGAGTATAATGGAAATAATTATTCTAGCATATAAGTGAAACGGAAGTGTGACCAAATATGGTGACCAATACTCACAATTTGTGCTCTGCATTTAACCCATCCAAGTGCACACACACAGTATGAAGACACACACACTGTGAACACACACCCAGAGCAGTGGGAAGCCATATTGCTTCGGTGGGATTGGTGCCTTGCTCAAGGATTTCACCTCAGTCGTGATATTGAGGTAAGGTATAAGAGAGCGCTGTACATTCACTCCCCCCATTGACAATTCCTGACTTGAGACTCAAACCTGCAGGTTATAAGTCTGACTGTCTAACCATTAGGTGCCCAATATTGTGAAATCAGTAGGGTTAGACAATGGGCCTTACGTAAGCATATTAAACAGATGTGTGCATACTTGTGTAAGCAGGGCTTAATTTGTGCCAGAACAAGCCGGATCCTGATCCGGCACCTCCGGAATCTGATCCGGCACCTCATTTGGCGGACCCTCCTCCTCCTTTTTACACCACTCGGGCAAATTTTCACATCATAGTTCAGACACGGGTTGGGTCTGTTTTAGGCCTCTCTTTATTTGTGTATTTTATACATACATCCATTAGTGATGGAAAAAATAATAATAATTGCCGCCCTGGTGGAAACAACACGAGACTGTGCTACCGCGACTGTCACAAGCGACTCGACGGTGTTTCGTGTCCCGCAGCAGCAGTGTGTGCCGTCAGCAGCTGAACAGTTCTGTGTTCAAATTCACACAAATAAACTTATAACAAATAAACTTACCGGCAAAAGTAACTATCATAAATGTGACTGGGGGAAATAGTAAGGAGATATTTGAATTATTTACTAATAAACTAGTGTTTTCTGATTCTGTGTCTCAAAGATGAATTGCCGATCCTGACTCGCCGTCTCCATTAGACGCACCTTTAAAGAGAAGTGCACCTTTATGGATTATGATTATAATGAAACAGTTTTTTCAGAAGATCCGGTTACATCGAGTGATTCGTTTGCGAACCGGATATCACTACACTGCAGTGAACGTGCTCACAACAGACCCGGAAGAGAAGTCAATGCTGAATAAAGTCATAGTTTTTGCTTTTTTTTGGACCAAAATGTATTTTCGATGCTTCAAGAAATTCTAACTGACCCTGTGATGTCACATGGACTACTTTGAAGATGTTTTTATTACCTTTCTGGACATGGGCAGTATACAGAGGACAAAAAGTTCTCTGACTAAATCTAAAATATTTTAAACTGTGCTCCGAAGATGAACGGAGGTCTCACGGGTTTGGAACGACATGAGGGTGAGTTATTAATGACATAATGTTCATTTTTGGGTGAAAAAACCCTTTAATCTTGAGTACCTATAGAGTAGTACTGCATCTTTCATACTGTATATCCAAAAAGTCTTTCATGTTATCATATTTATAAAAGAAAAATACAGCTTTCGATTATCTCCAGAAAAAGCCGAGCTCCTGGAGGCGTGCCATGGCCGGAGCTATAATACTGATGTTTCATGTTGTTTCCATTAACATATATTCACTTGTGTGCTGATTTCCAACAAAAGACAGAAATCTGATGCAATTGTACTTACATGAACGGGGTCTTTTATCACTGGGTTCTCGAACAAATCCTATGCGGTTCTGCCGACGATTTCCCGATGAAGCGCATTGATGTGCGCTGTCTCGCTCTCCTCTGGTTGACGTGTGCGCGGGCACGCTTTTCAGAGAGAAATGCTCATATAAGGAGTTCCACTTTCATCTACATCATTAAATCCACGATAAAAAAAAAAAAAAAACTGCAGAAAATTGTACCAACACGGAAGTAAGATTTTCGGCACAGAAAATCTCAGTCATTCTTCTAAATTATTTTTTTTAAACGGTGGCCATGTTTAGCATGAGAATCCATCTCTTTAACACTGTTAACAACTCTGAATACATGAAACACCATTGTATCCCCCTTTAAGAATATGAAAGTCCATTGCTCACTGGCTCTTAATACACATAAAGACAAATCATGGGTCACAGGAGGGGATGATTCCAATTAAATTATTTAGGCTAAGCATTAACATTCATAAACCACTGTCCACTGTTATTATTCAGAAAAGAATGCAACAAGCTCTTTATCATGATTTTATAAGTTTGGAAATAGGACGTTTCCAATAGTACATGAAGACAGCAGAGAAGCATTCTCACTCAACACAGTGGAGTGAATAGTTTTGTTAACTTTGTTGTTATTATTTTGAGTCGTATGGGATGCGGTAACACACATCCATCTCACAATATATTGCTTTACAGATCTATTGCTTTTGCCGCTCAGAAATATTCACGCAATCATGCAGCACATATCAGAAGATCTGCACTCTGGCGCAATTAACACTCACACTAACTGGTCTATATATAACTGAACCACACTCTTTTCCAACCGAGCCAGGGAAAAGGTCCTGGCAGTGACAAATGGCTTGTTTTATATTTTATTTAATTACATTAATTTTATAAGTTGAGATTTAGGCTATAATACATATTTAACTGCTACTATGTAAACGGAATATGAAGGTATTTTTGATTCAAAACGACTGAACACCTGTGACAGTGCGATTTGTAGTTGCAGAGAAAAGCCACACACGTGTATCAGTAAATTTGAAGTCACAGAGAGAAATGTTTTAAGAGTTGCAAACCTGTAGACTTTTTTTCTCTCCCACAAACACAACAGAACAGTTACACCTTTTCAAATTCTTCATTGCAGGTGCACAAATCCTATTCTACAAATCACAAATTAAGAAACTTGTACGCTCACATTTTTGATACAATTGCTGCAGTGAATATGGTGCAAAACGCATTTACACACCCACATCAAGAAATCTGAAGTCGTGGAGAAATGTTGACCATCCGCAAATCAGTACGTGAATTCATCCAATGAGAGTTGCACACTTGTAGAATATTTTCTCAGAAATGTCTTTGTAATGAATTAAACTCTAATAATCATCGGGAAGAAGGAGGCGGGAACCGGCGGACAATAAAAATGACATTTTAATTACAAAAATAAACACAAAACAGCGCACCAGCCCCTCACGGACGACTGATGCGCACAAAATAAAACCAAAACCTAAAATAAAGCCCAGGCCTGGTCCTCTCTCGTCCTTCACTGTCGTCGCTCCAGTTTTATATCCTTCCATCTCCTCCGTGGGCCTCGAGACCGGCGGATCGAACAGGTGTAGTTCATCTCCAAT
This sequence comes from Carassius carassius, assembly GCF_963082965.1. Classification (NCBI taxonomy): domain Eukaryota; kingdom Metazoa; phylum Chordata; class Actinopteri; order Cypriniformes; family Cyprinidae; genus Carassius; species Carassius carassius. Next base: position 18,191,742 of record NC_081767.1, on the reverse strand, counting down.
CACTCCACCGGCCTCGCTCCCACGTCCCTCGGCCCCGCCCCACTCGTCACAGTCTTGTATATTTTTCTAACACAAACACAAAGTCTGCTGCGATGAAACTCAAACACTGTTTTTCGCTTTCAAGTGACAAGTTTCGCGCTCTCCCTTTTGCACTGAGATATTTGGTTCAAAAGTGATTTGTGCATCTGTAGAGGTAGTGGGCGGGACTGTTTAAAGATTAGAGAATTTCAGCCAATCAGAAGAGCTACTTTGGGTCGTTGCTGAGTAGGTGGAGGCTTGGGAACTGTAGCCGGTAGATATATGCCCCAAGCAGTTTTATGGCCCTGTATATTAGTATATGAGCCCAGTCATATATCAGAACAGCAGATATCTATACCTGTATGTATTGTAGCAACAGACCTTCTTAAAGCGATACGAATTGAGGTATGTTAAATAATCTGCTAAAGTTATTGTTGTTGATTGTATTGTAACGATGCAACATTTATTATTTATAAACGATTGATCAATTAAATATCAATTAGCGATATCAATTCAAAAGAAGGGGCAATTTATTTCGAGAGGCAAAAGTACTTGATTGAGTCAGATGTTCTGTCTGACTCAAACTTAACTAACCACGTGTAGGTTAAGCTGCCTCTAGTCTTCTCTTTAAACTCTGTCTCACTCACTTTTAAAATTAATTACATTTTTATTTTTATCTTGTTATTTGTCTTTAGCTTGCGTGGCATGGCTTCTTCTGGTAAGACCCTGTTTACTCCTTGCATGTAAACATACTCAACATGGTTTCTGGAGCAACATTAGAGTGGATAATCACAAATGTGTGATTTTTATTGACAGTCTATGATGTGAACACACAAAATACACATTTATAACAGGCATGTATGTATGTATGCAAATCTCAAAGTCTCTATTAAAAGGAGTTGAACTGCACACTCACTCAAGTATTTTGTCAAATAATACATACATACTGTACGTCATGCATGATAAAACCAACTTTGGTTTGAATGTAGATTTGTTTTGAGTTGTTTCTTATAAATGAGATGATCTAATTCTTTAATGTATATCTTAATATACAGTTTCCTTAAAATAGTTTACTGATCTGGACAAATGTATGTACACTTAATTTTTGTTTTATCATACTCTGTCTTTAGTTCTTTAACTTGTATTTCAAAAATCACATAAATGGAAATTTTTCTAATGTAATTTTCAATTTTCTCTCCACAGTCCATCATCAATGGAAAAAAAAAAAAATCTAAGTGGCTTGACTTTTTCCAAGTGTTCCATCAAGAAAGTGCCTGTGCCATATTGTTCATTGAAGATCAGGAGCAAATTGCAGGGGCGCCCCTGTATAAACTCTGGCCACCCCTAGGATTATTTGCAGTGGGTACTATTAATTTAAATGCAGAATGTAAATTCACAATAGTTTAAGAAGTGAAAAAAAGTGCAGCAGCTGCTGCAGCCACAGTTTTGCGTCTCTGAGCAACATTAAAGTGTTTCGTTCCTGAATGAATCAACCGTTTAAATGATTCGGTTCAATCGCAATGACTCACTTATTAACAGTGACTCGCTGCCACCTATTGGCGGTTTTAATTTCACATTTTATGGAACCTTTTCATTTTTTAAATAATTTCAAACATCAGTTTTCAATGTTTTATCTTTAAAATATCAAAACATTATTTATTCATCTGTAACTGCAGGTTAAAGTATTCCATGTTCCACGGTGCTACATTAAACAGTGTGTAAAAACATCTAAATGGCACTTCAGATGCAGCTTCTGTTTTATCTGCATTGCAAAGATCAATTTTGTTGATACTGATTGCATTTGCTTGGTAACAGCCCAAATGCAAGTATTTGACCTAAAATATGGTGCACACTTTTAGAAACAATGGTGTAAAGGTAAAAAAATAAAATAAAATCAGGTGTCAGCACAATTAAAAATAAGATATCAGCATAATAACACTCAGCAAAATAGTGTAATTATCGTTATCGATAAAATCCAAGAACTCACAGATATAACTTTTTGTCTATATTGCAAAACTTATTTTTTTTTCTTTATTTTAATGTGCCACCCCAAAATTTACTGTGGCCTCATTTGGCCACCCTTGTTAACATTTTCTGGGGGCGCCACTGGCAAATTGATGTTATCTACACTCAGATGACTTCAATTCTGGACGGCACACCCACAGTGACCAGATCAGATTCATTATGGATGTCCTTTTTCCAGAGGTAGGTCTTGTGTGTTAGTTGTACTCTGCATGGTGTCATATTCACATTGTTTTTAATGTCAAATAGTTTATCTATAATGTTAGACCATTGCTCTAAAATAATAGTTTTGTGCTTAATATAGAAAAGGCACTTTTGATTTTGTTGTAAAAAAAAAAAAAAAAAAAAAAACTAAAAATGCAAAATGATGCTTGGCTTATTTGGGCTGTGATAAATCTTTCTCTGGTAGTCCATCATCTGTGCTCTTGTTGTTGTGGAGCATGTGTCCATCTTGGAGGCTGAGGAGAAATTCCTGCAAGGACCTGTCATTGACGCAAGGTACTGTAAGGATCCTATAAAGGAAAAAAATTTGAAACATGACACCCTGCCATTATTTATAAATAACCATTGTTTCTACCACAATGCAACTTTTGCTTTTTTATTTTTTTTTATCAGTGAGTGGGAGCACATTGACAGCAGGAAAAAAAAAACAATTAAAGAAGAGTGGCAAGCCATAGTAGAGTCATCTACAGGAGTCATGCTGTTAAGAAATAACCAAGTCATGGTGTTAATAAAAATTTTTTTGTGAACAACAATATTGTCTCTTTCTTTTAAATAACCCTTGGAACTTTAGAAAAGGGTTAAATTGTGTTTGTCTTCATAAAATGCTATGTAGGACATGTTTTGTTTCTGTATGACGAGCAATTGTGAATTGTACAGCAAATATTTCATTTAGGATCCATATGATTACACAGTACTGTATGTCTAATGGCCTGAATATGGTTAATATCTAAATGTAACTTAATATAAATTCACAACATCATATATCAGTCAGTCTCCTGTACATAAAAACAGTTTATGAATAAATATAAATAATACATTTTACAGTAGGTCATAGGTCTGCAGCCTCCCCCTATTGGACGCACGAGGAACAACAGGGGTGTAAAACTGCTTGGGGCATATATCTACCGGCTACAGTTCCCAAGCCTCCACCTACTCAGCAACGAGCCAAAGTAGCTCTTCTGATTGGCTGAAATTCTGTAATCTCTAAACAGTCCCGCCCACTACCTCTACAGATGCACAAATCACTTTTGAACCAAATATCTCAGTGCAAAAGGGAGAGCGCGAAACTTGTCACTTGAAAGCGAAAAACAGTGAGATTCATCGCAGCAGATTCAAGCAGCTGTAGTTATGTACAGTCGTGGCCAAAAGTTTTAAGAATTACATGAATATTAGTTTTCAAAAAGTTTGCTGCTGAACTGCTTTTAGATCTTTGTTTCAGTTGTTTCTGTGATGTACTGAAATATAATTACAAGCACTTCATACGTTTCAAAGGCTTTTATCGACAATTACATGACATTTATGCAAAGAGTCAGTATTTGCAGTGTTGGCCCTTCTTTTTCAGGACCTCTGCAATTCGACTGGGCATGCTCTCAATCAACTTCTGGGCCAAATTCTGACTGATAGCAACCCATTCTTTCATAATCACTTCTTGGAGTTTGTCAGAATTAGTGGGTGTTTGTTCTTGTTTTTGTTTTTGTCCACCCGCCTCTTGAGGATTGACCACAAGTTCTCAATGGGATTAAGATCTGGGGAGTTTCCAGGCCATGGACCCAAAATTTCAACATTCTGGTCCCCGAGCCACTTAGTTATCACTTTTGCCTTATGGCACGGTGCTCCATCGTGCTGGAAAATGCATTGTTCTTCACCAAACTGTTGTTGGATTGTTGGAAGAAGTTGCTGTTGGAGGGTGTTTTGGTACCGTTCTTTATTCATGGCTGTGTTTTTGGGCAGAATTGTGAGTGAGCCCACTCCCTTGGATGAGAAGCAACCCCACACATGAATGGTGTCAGGATGCTTTACTGTTGGCATGACACAGGACTGATGGTAGCGCTCACCTTTTCTTCTCCGGACAAGCCTTTTTCCAGATGCCCCAAACAATCGGAAAGGGGCTTCATCAGAGAATATGACTTTGCCCCAGTCCTCAGCAGTCCATTCACTATACTTTCTGCAGAAGATCAATCTGTCCCTGATGTTTTTTTGGAGAGAAGTGGCTTCTTTGCTGCCCTTCTTGACACCAGGCCATCATCCAAAAGTCTTCCCCTCACTGTGTGTGCAGATGCGCTCACATCTGCCTGCTGCCATTCCTGAGCAAGCTCTGCACTGGTGGCACTCTGATCCCGCAGCTGAATCATCTTTAGGAGACGATCCTGGCGCTTGCTGGACTTTCTTGGATGCCCTGAAGCCTTCTTTGCAAGAATTGAACCTCTTTCCTTGAAGTTCTTGATGATCCTATAAATTGTTGATTTAGGTGCAATCTTAGTAGCCACAATATCCTTGCCTGTGAAGCCATTTTTATGCAACGCAATGATGGCTGCACGCGTTTCTTAGTTAACAAGACGATTACTGAAATGATCTCAGCAGGTCCTTTAAAGACAGCAATGAAATGCAGTGGAAAGTTTTTTTGGGATTAAGTTAATTTCCATGGCAAAGAAGGACTATGCAATTCATCTGATCACTCTTCATAACATTCTGGAGTATATGCAAATTGCTATTATAAAAACTTAAGCAGAAACTTTTCCAATATCCAATATTTATGTAATTCTCAAAACTTTTGGCCACGACTGTACTTTGTGTTTGTGTAAGAAAAATATACAAGACATTTCTGAGAAAATATTCTACAAGTGTGCAACTCTCATTGGATGAATTCACGTACTGATTTGCGGTGGTTCAACATTTCTCCACGACTTCAGATTTCTTGATGTGGGTGTGTAAATGCGTTTTGCACCATATTCACTGCAGCAATTGTATAAAAAATGTGAGCGTACGAGTTTCGTAATTTGTGATTTGTAGAATAGGATTTGTGCACCTGCAATGAAGAATTTGAGAAGGTGTAACTGTTCTGTTGTGTTTGTGGGAGTTTTACTGCATTGTGTTTGAGATATAGGACATTGTTCTACCTCAGGCCCAATTTCTAATAAGTAAAAAAGAAAAAGCTACTGGTCTGTTCTTATATGGGACCTTTATAGCACTCTAAAATGTAATAATGTGTCATTTCTTGAAAACGCTGATGTAACATGGTTTCATAAGAGGTGTGCATATATGGAAGGTCCCGTATAAGAACTGACATTTATTCTAGTTATTAGAAATGGGTTTTTACAGCCCTTTATAGCAGGATATAGTCCCATATGTCAAAAATGCTGCATCAAAATGGTTTATATGAGGTTTGGATGTAGTATAGGACGTCCAGTATAAGAACTAACCATTCATGTTTTCTACTTAGAAATGGTTTCTTTATAGCCCTCTAAATTGAATAATTTCCCATTTCTCTTTTTCTATGAATCTTGCTTTGTCGAAAAATACAGTAATATGCCTACAGTAAATTTCAACCGCGTCTGGCTTGACCGTGTTTTTCTAGAACCGTGGCTGGGGATAAAGTTATCTTAAAAATATGCTTTAGGATATAAAATCATAAAGGTGGTGAGTGTGTGGGAGTAGTGGAATCTTAAGTGGTGAATCAGATATGTAAAATCTATTTTTCAGCCTGCTGGTTTTTGGTAAGCACTTAGTCATGATATCAGTAATGCTATTTCAAGAGTTGGCAAAAAGACATAAAGAGAGGGAGAGAATTTCTTGCGTCTTTGCTGACGAGCAGAGATTACTGTCTAGAGCTTCCTACTAGAGGGAAGAGAGTGTTTTAGCTTTAATAATAATATATTTTATTTGTAAAGCACTTTTCATAGTTAAAAACAATCCCAAAGTGCTACACATAAACAAAATTAAAAACCGGAAAGAACACTTAAAAAGTTAGCAAAAAGTAAAAAATGCTTGTTTAAAAAGAAAGGTTTTTAGTTCTTTCTTAAAAGAGTCTATGGCTTGAGGAGCCCTTAGGTTTTCTGGAAGGGAATTCCAAAGACGCGGCGCGGCTGAGCAGAAGGCTCGATCCCCCATAGTGCGGAGCTTAGTTCTGGGTGGTTGAAGAAGGGCTTTGTTTCCAGAGCGGAGGTTGCGTGAAGAGTTTTGTGTTGCGAGTAGTTCCTTTAAGTAGGGGGGTACGTTTCTGTGGATGCATTGATGGGTAAGTAAGATGATTTTATAGTTAATCCTGTATGCGACAGGGAGCCAGTGGAGTGAGTGAAGGATGGGTGTGATATGGTCATATTCTCTTATCCTCATTAGGATCCTGGCAGCACTGTTCTGAATGTATTGTAATTTATTGTAGACTTTTGCTAGGAATCCCAAAAAGGAGAGCATTGCTGTAGTCCAGCCTGGAGGATACAAAAGCATGGACAAGTTTTTCAGCATCTGACAGACCAAGTGTGGGACGGAGTTTAGCAATGTTCCTGAGATGATAAGGAGATCTTACACAGATGTTGTATGTGGGCGTCAAATGTGAGTTGAGCATCAAATCTTACTCCCAGGTTGGTGACTGTCGATGATAGTGGAATGTTTTTTACCAGGTATCACAGCAGAATAAACAACTAAAAATAAAATAATGGGCCTATAGAACGGACCTTTCCACCACATAAATTCATAGACAAAACTTTCTCTGAACACATTGTGTCTACTATTCACTTAAGACATGTACAATCATGCATCTTATTTTATTTTTATTTATTTATTTATTTATATAGGGACCATGCACAATTTTTTTACATAAAATTTCCATTTCATGTATTGTACCGGATTTAGCCATGGGGCTAATTTTCATCCTTAGTCCCCCCGGCACTTCAATACTAGCATAACATTACACAGGCAGTACCGTCAGGGCCATAAATAAATAATAAGTCAATCAATCAACCAATCAACCAATCAATCAATCAATCAATCAATCAATCAATCTAATTTTCACAATCTCAATGATTACATAATTGGTTCAATTTTAAAAAAGATTTTAACTTCAATTTAAAAAGACCATGTGCTTTACACCTTTTTATATCATCTGGTAGGGCATTCACTGATTAGTGGCGTTCACTGGAAAAGATGATAGTCCAAATGCAGAGTGACGAATGGGAACCAGACAATTACTCATAAATGATAGTCTGGTAGATCTCACAGAAGTTTCACAACAGAAATGAATACATTCACGTAATCCAGAAGGAGCCAGACCGTTTAGGATTTTCTGAACCATATACAAATTTGAATAAAGTCGAAAATTATCAAAGTTTTAAAAATTATGTTTCTCTATGATCCTACAAAAATGAAAATGGTTGTTTTTTTATATAAAATTTTTAATGCCTGTTTATATAGAGATTTTAAAGGTTTAATAACATTATCACTAGCTTGACCCCAACATGTCAAACAGTAAGACACGTGAGCAAAAATTATAGCATGCATAAAAGCCTTAGCTACATCAAAAGAAAGACAGTCTGATTTGTCTAAAGTTTGCCATATTATGTTTAATATTCCTCACAATTTTCTTTACATGTTTTTTAAAACTGAGATTTGAGTTCAATATTATACCAAGATAATTGAACTCATCTACTATTTCTATCTTTTCCCAATTAATACATATGTAATCATATGTTCTTTTATAGTGTTTTGCCCGATATATTAAACCTTGAATTAATGTTTTATTATTACTTAATTTACCAAGATTACACGCTATGCTTGATATCAATGAGCACCAAATTACGTTTCCTATTTATTTTTTAAAAAGCACGCATTACAACTAAACTGATGGTTTGCTCAAGGCTGTTGATCTGCTGAATCTCAAACAATACTATAACGTCTTGCATTCCTGGTGTCCTTCATCATTTTGGCTACATGCTCTGAGTAGTACTGTACAAGAGAACATACGCCATACCCCAGAAATAAACATTTCTTAGAATTAATAAACGATTAACACTGGGTGTTTGCTGGGCGAAAAGGTTTGTTGATTGTAATATTAATTCCATTAGCTAATCCACATATTGTGTTATAAGTTATAATATAATATATAATAAGTTGTGATTGATTATTAATATTTGCCTTTTGAGCGTGATTCATCCAGGTGTTTAAAGCACATTTTTTATTTTTGAAATTTTACCTACTCACTCTATTTACACATCGTAGAACAGTGCATATATAGGCAATTTGGGCATTTTATCACTAGGGTTACAATTATTTAAAAAGCAACACAACCATTAATAAATTCAACATTCTTTTACAAGGTGAAAAAAATGTTTATCTTGTTTGCATAGTTACTCATAAAAAAAGTTTGAAAACCACTGGGCAAGGGTATCACGACTGCACTGCACATTTTGCATGTCTCCCCTTTAGGACATACCCTGCCTTAGTGTACATCCCCACTACTTTAGAGTAGCACTGTGGCAGTGGAAACACAGCTTGAATTTGCCCTCGAGTCTAAGGGTCTGGCCGGTACGGCCTAATGATGGCCCTGGCTTGCACAGGCCTGACAGTAGAAAAGTGGTGTGTTCAATAACAACACAAAATCATGTAGAATCATGTTAGGATAATCATATTTGGGTAATGTTGTGACTACTTGTTGCAACCAGCTGCAGAGTGTCATTGTTTAACCCAGGGCATATTCGAAACGGCAGTTTTGCACCCTTGAAGGGCACTTTGGGAAGGGAACATCATCTGTAGGAGCATTAATGAAAGTGAACACCTGAATGTTTTTCCAAAGGGCCCTTCAACAAGTCTGTAAGTAAAGGGTACATGCGATGGTCACTTCAAGGTAATTTGATAGTTTATGTAATATGACCCTGGGTGAAGTGAAAGTTGTGACATTTGCCAAGCATGGTAACCCATACTCGGAATTGGTGCTCTGCATTTAACCCATCCAAGTGCACACACACAGCAGTGAGAAGAGAACACACCATTAACACACACCCAAGAGCAGTGGGCAGCTATAGATCCAGCGCCCGGTGAGCAATTGGGGGTTCAGTGCCTTGCTCAAGGGCACTTCAGCCATGGGTATTGAGGGTGGAAGAGAGCGCTGTTCATTCACTCCCCCAACCTACAACTCCTGCCACCACCGAGACTCGAACCTGTGACCTTCGGGTTACAAGTCCAACTCTCTAACCATTAGGCAACAGCTGCCCCAGCTACTCTCCCGTGGCAGGTCTTAGCAATTTAATTTAAAGATAGATATGGAGGGAGAGCTCAAGTTAAGATATAAAGAGAATAATTCAAATGTTGTTATATTTGATATATTATACATATTTTTGTCATACATTTTATATGAAGTTTAAATAACTTGCATAGGTAAAAATATTCTTTATAGTAGATGTGTTAGATGTAGACTACCTGCAGCATTTAAAGAAGAGAGCAAGTTTTATAAAGTTAAGAGCAAAAAGGGAACACACACATACACAACACCAACATATTAAGATATTCCTGTTGTCACTGCCTAGCTTCTTAATTTCAAGGTAACAGTGAAGATAATGAGGACATTACATTGTCTTTCATTGCTCCCTTCTCCATGAATTCCAGATGGATTCATTATGACACACAAGAGCCCTGCTCCCTCTAGACGTGCCAGTATTCGGGAATGAGATATATCACGGTAATTAATATGCACGGTATTGTTATCATGGACTATATTCAGAATTTGGAATGCATTTTAGGAATACTATTCCCATCAGGTGGTCAAAAGGCACAACACCGCTGTGTGTGTGCTCTGATGTAAACAAGCATGTGAGAGATGCGCTGAATCAAAGCACATTCACTCTCTGACAACCGATGGCGCTAAACTGCAGAAAAAAGCAGCCTTTACTCTGGAAACCCCATAAATGAAGCAGCTGCATTACTTTCTAAAACATATTTAAATATCCATTCATATTTGTGGATTTGCAATGGTGTTCATCACAGCCAAATACTTAAATATTTAGACTTAAAAGGCAACTAATTTTTTAATTTAATTTATTTATTTTTATCTGGACTACAACATGCCCTAGAGTTTTGATTCTTTATTGTTAATTCACACTTTACATTAGGGCTTCATTAGTTAACATTAGTAAATTCATTAGTTAACATGCACTGCCAATGAAAAATTCTTCTGAACATTCATTAATCTTAGGTATTCCAATATTTAATAACATGTTAAAATCAAAAGTTGCAACTGTGTCATTTAATGAGCTGACATGAACTAAGACTTGTATTTTTTAAAACAAAGATTAATAACTTCTGTAGCAAATGTAGCTATTGCTCATCGTGAATGTTAATGGTTAACTAATTAGGTCTTATTGTAAAGTGATACTGATTGGTCTTTATACAGGTAGTTATTTTGCACATTAATCTGTGTAAAACTTTTAACTTTATGTATTTTTATGTATTGTTTTATTGTATTTAAATGTTCAGCTATTTTTGTTATAATAAGGTTATTTAACCTTTTATACTGTATTATGACCCCTTTTTGAAACAAAATTTCAATACCGTGATAATACCATATACTGTGATAAAAGCATGAGCAATTAATCGCAACAGGAAAATTTGATACCGACATATCCCTAGCTCCGTCCATAGTCCCCCTCACAATCATCCCCATCTAAGTCATCACAGAGAAGTTTATCCCAAAATTTGCCTTTACAATTCACAATGTCAAGTTAATAGTATCATGTTGCTCTAAGATCCACAATATCCACTGTCATTTATTTAATGCCCTACTTATTGTGGCATGCTATCTTTACCCATATCATTTAAATCAAACAGTTTAATGTAAATTTTAAGTGTAAGTTCACCCAAAAATGAAAATTAGGCTGATGGTGAACAAAGGCCTCCTGTAGGGAATCGCTGCATTTTTGAACGCAGACTGCAATGACAGAGCTTGGAATAGCAATACAGTACACACCTAGGATGCCTCTGGGGTGAGTAAAACACAGCCTATTTTTCATTTTTTGGGTGAACTAACCCTTTAATTAAAGTCCCCGTCATAGAAAAAGTAAATTGAGAAGTGGTTAAATTTGTGAGCCAAGGATTACATTACCCTTGTCATTGGGAATGAAATTGGGAGTACAATAGAAAAAAAAACTGTAAGAACGAATATCCACTGTGAAAAAGAAGTGTTATTAATTAAATTACATTTGAATTTGCAGTGTATTTTAAATCTTAAAAGTATGCTTCCAAAAGTGCATATGTTTTAACAAAATGACTAATAAAGCATGTATTAAAAAGAGTTTTTAACTATACTGTTTTTTTTTTAAAGTTAATATATTTTAAATTTAAACAATTATAAATATTTAATATGTAATGCAATATAACTCCAACTATTTTTTCCCAGCTATTTACAGTTAATATGCAATTAACTTTCCAAAAATATTACAATCAGTTTGCACACATGTTTTCTTGTAGAGTATATTATTTCTGTGATACAGTAAGCACTAATATAAGGAGCTATATTGAGTCAGCCACAGATTCCTTAACATATTTTGTTTAACCTTTAATTGTTATATTCTTTCCATAAGTGATAATGCAATATTTTCCATAAATCCACTGGCAAAAAATATTTTTACAGTTTTATATGTCAGGCCACATTTGTTTATTTAGAGAATCTCCTCCATTTCTTATATTCATCAGTTTAAACAGCTGGAAGGGCTCGAACCTTACGCTCCACATCCTTGTAGTACTTGTCTGAGAGCCCAGCTGCCCTGTGGTAAAAAAGTGGAAAAGTGATTGTGTTAATAATGTAATAAGGTTGATGTGACTATTGAATGACCTTAACAAAATACGTCTGGGAACTAAGGATATGACTCTACAGTACAAGAATCAATTATACAAGAAACTTTTTCTCAGAAAGAGTCTCTGTTTCCCTTTCACATGACCTCTATCATAAATTCCTACAACATGAATGTCATTGCGGTTACATAAAAAAACTCAAATGGCGTAAATATAGAGCAAACACACTACCCTTCCTCTTTTGTAAAGCAAGTGGATTTGTCTTTGTTTCCCCATCTGGATAGCATATAGGGGACCACAGATTGAATTACTAAAAGAATATTCTAAAAGGCATTAGAATTGTTCTCACTTTCAAGCCCATTACCAACAGCCCTGAATGCCACGTGGTATGATATTTTGTAGCTAACGCAATGAAATTCATATATTTTAAAATATGTCACTTCTTAGGCCAGTGTGTTTCCTGTCCTGTATGTGATTGATAATTTTTCTTTCTTTCATTGTTTTTTTTTTTTTTTTAAAGTGAAGTAATTTTCAGCTTATTGTTTTTCTGTCTACTTTACTGTAAGGACATACTTGAGTTCCATCAGCTTCTTTTCTTTAATCTCATCCAATCGTGCTCTGCGATTGCGTGCCTCCTCTTCCAGCCGCTCCCCCTCTCGGAACAGCTCTCTGCGCTGGGTGATGGCCTGCATCTCTCTCTCCCGTACCTGCTGCCTCACGGCCTCAGCATGCCTTTGGATTTGTTGATGCAGTTGCCTCTCTCTTTCTCGTTCTTTCTCAATGAGCTGCTGTTGTGCTCTGGAAAAGGAGTGTACAGCATGCAATCTTCCATGTTATCTTTGTCCATTCTGCCTTCTTCCAGTTAAAATATTCTGATTAGTAATTGTTTACTAATTTACTAAATGAAGTAATTGTTTCATTTTAAGGTTGACTAACTGGGTTTTGTAATGCATATTATATAGCACAATAATCATTTTACATAAAAAACAAAACAAAAACAATCTTGATGTCTTACTAAGCATCTAGCCGTAACATTCTAACACTGCATTATTTCACACTTTACAAGTTTTTTTAAAAAGTGAGATGTATGCAAATTAAACATTTACTGTTTACTGAAGGATCTAATGATGCAGACAGGACTTCAGGAATTAGACAACTGATTAATAATAATTAAAAAAATTCTGACAGGATCTGGCATCTGGGGCTGACGTGGAGGCATGATCTAACATTACATAATTACATTATACATTTAATATTCAACAACTATTACAATAGAAATATGAAAATAGAAAGTGAAAGTCGTGACATTTGCCAAGCATGGTAACCCATACACGGAATTGGTGCTCTGCATTTAACCCATCCAAGTGCGCACACACACACACACACACACACACAGCAGTGAGAATTGAACACACACCCGGAGCACTGGGCAGCTATATATCCAGCGCCCGGGGAACAACTGGGGGTTCAGTGCCTTGCTCAAGGGTACTTCAGCCATGGGTATTGAGGGTGGAAGAGAGCACGGTTCATTCCCACCCACCTACAACTCCTGCCAGCACCGAGACTCAAACCGATGACCTTCGGGTAACTAGTCCAAGTCTCTAACCATTAGGCCACAGCTGCCCTCAATATTTAACAACCAACAGTAATATCTAGGGATACTCGACTGTTTTCAGCAAACAAGGCAAAAGATTGAGAATGATTGTGTACATATTGTGAAATTGTATGCTAACTTTATGCTAAAGTTTCCTTAGAGCCTTTCAGTAATTTCACTCTTTATACTCAGACCTACACTAGAATATGTTAAAATGTGTAGCTTTGAAAGTTGGGTTTATAGGTTGAGATTAGTATAGTTATTGAGATTATTAAAATAAAAGTACAAAGTATATTCAGCAAATGCATTATTTTACATTATATTGTATTCTTTAACCCCTTTTCTCTATTAGTCTAATACCTTATTTCTTTATTTTTCTATTTTTGTCAAGAAAGCCCCAAGTGCAAATGTTGTACATTCATATGTCAATGCTTGGTCTCTGCACAAAATTTGAAGGGATCACATAAAAAAGAAAATGCTGTTTTCATTCTGTTATCATTTGCCTATTAATTTTTTCTTCATTTTTTTTTACAGACGGAGACAAAAATGTAATGCATGTATACAGATGAGGTGGATAAACATTTTCAGGCCATCCTTAAAAATATTTTGGTTTGCAGTAACAGTAATTAAAAAAAAAAAAAGGGTCGGTAGGTCGGACTATATATTTTTTTTCAAGTTTCAATGTAAAAAAAAAAGTTAATTTTTGTGATGGCGATGACGTCGGTATGAATTTAAACAAATTAGCATATTGTGACGTCACTGACTGGGTCTTTAACCGTGCCTTTGGGCTCATCATTGCAAACCTCATTTTGATGCAGGCTAAATAGACCACAAACAAATTTAAATCTTTGTCGTAAACATGTTTATTGCAAGAATTTCAGGTGAGAAAAAAATGAGGTACTGTTTTACTTGCATCCACCAAAAAAACCTGTTTGATTTGAGTGACGAGTGTTCATTGAATCGATTGTAAAATCGATTTTGCATGTTTAAAGTTTTATACGGCAAATAACACCAAATATAGGTAAATCCACGGACAACAGGCAGGAGGAATGTAAATATTATTTATATGTTATTAATATTTCTGATGATTTATTGGCATGAAGTTACGTGCACAATGACAAACAGGAGTGCAACATTTTCGAAAAACAATAAGCAGAGTGGACTGCCATAATGCAAAACATTTACTGCAGGCTTCAACATGGCTGTGCTTACAATTAAATTTCAACAACAACAAAAAAATCGCATAGGCGATTTTCTTAGACTATCAAAAAAAATTTTTTTTTGAATATTCGTCTAATTTAAAATAAAAATCCACATTCGAATGCGCATATGAATTTTAGGTGTGCATTAAGGAAGCTGCATTATGAGCCCCGGTACGTGTTCCATTCCATCTCGCCGCGCGCACAGCTGTGTCTACACAACTTTCAAAGGCCGACGAGCTCGACACGCAGGATCTGCTTTCTCATCTTTCACCTTGTGTACGCGCACGAGATGCGATGACAATATATGTGTCATTGCATTATAAGGTTATGTTAGCCTATCCAGTTGAAGCCACTTAAGAAAAAAAAAAATCAATGTGGAGAAGATTTACAAGAAGGTTTACATCAAAACTGAAACCAAGCCGTTCACACAGAACATAAACCTTATTTTAAATATTATGTTTTTTTTCACAGTCATGTATTCTAATGCTTTGAATAAATATGCAGTAATATTTTGCTCGATGCGCTATCTTGAGCCTCAGAAGAGAAGCAAAAAGCTTTTCTTCACCCTAACTGAAATTATGCATTTAAAATTCCAATACAATTTAGTTTTTTCAGCTATTTTGACAACCCTAGGCGATTCAAGCCCGAAACTGTATGAGACTGAATACCGGCTGAATTCACATTTCTGTTGTAAAAAAGAGAAACATTGTGCAGAAGCATTATTTGCTGTTATGCGTGTTTGTCCGAAGCTGCAGTTGCTGTGTGACACCTGTTCAAAAAAAAAAAAAAAAAAACCTGGACGCGCTCCGAGAAAAGGTCGTTAAAATCATTTTCTTATTTTAGTTTTCGAAACTTGTGTTGGTTGATTCGTGCTTGATTGTGCAATAGATTTTCGAACATAAAGTGACAGTCGACACGGTTTTAGACTAGAGAGGAGAAGGGATGGGAAAAGATCTGGGCACAGTTTTTCCAGAACTTTGTGCCAAGTTAAAGCGGTATCGAGCTGTTTTAATGAATTTTTTTAGATGTATTATGGTGCCCGAACCCGTATGACTTTGAACAGTGACCGCGAACATTTAGTTAACTGCAGCCGCAGCCATCATTACCAAGCGCGAACCGTTGACTCTGACAGTGAGTGAGAGTATGAGACGAAATGAACGCACAGGCCATAGTGTGACATCCGTGTAAACACAGATGACGTCAAGGGTTTTTTTTTTAATTAAAGAAGATAGCCTTCATTTGTATGTAGGCCAAGGCAATTTATATATTTACAATACTTACTTAAATATAATTAATAGTATTTTATTGCGTTTGTATTAGTTGTTTGAAGAGTAAAAAAATAATTGGTCGGTCTTAACGCAAATTTACAATCGGCAAGTCGGTCGGACTAAAAGCAAAAAAAAAAAAAAAAATTGAGTCGGTGCTAAATCGGGTTACGGCAAACAAGAATATTTTTAAGGATGGCCTCATGCCCCTGTACCCACTAACTGTCACATATATGGACGTTTCCCTTGTGTGTGACATCCATATTTGGATTTTCTGGTTCCTGTACCCATTGTGTGTTCGTTTCCAGGTGTGTCTCATTATTAGTTCATCACCTGTCTGCCCCTCGTTATCTGTCTGATTTGAGTTCTAATATGTTTCATTCTCCCTTGTCTGGTATTAAACGTCAACTCTGGCTACCTTGTGTGTTCCACTTGTTGGAATATTAAAGACTCTTTTGGTGTTAACTCCTCTTCTCCTTGTTCCTTGCATCAACCCCAATAGGCGATTGTGACAGAATACCAGACCTTTAAAATAGTTTATTTTGTCTTCCCCTTTGTTTGTTTTGTGTTTTTTTTACAGTGTTTGTTTTCTGTTTTTCCCTGTATTTCCCATAGATCCCCTCGCTGCCAAGTTCACTGTCCTAGCCCGCAAGGACCTTTTCCTGTTGGAGTATGTGGTTGAGTTCAGCCAGCATACTGTTTAAACAGTGCTTGACAACGCTGAGCTGAACTCCCTGGATCCAGGCAAATTACCACTGTCTCAACGATCTCCCACACACCACCGGACTAAGCTGGAGAGAAGCTTGCATCCGGTGTCTGGAGAGTCTCTTTGACCCAGAACACAGCCAGATCCAGAGCCCAGTCCACTATCTCCCTGCTGCGTGGAGCTTAAAGAGCAGGTGATATGGGTTTTTGAAAAGATCTCTTTTGCTGTTTATAATGTAGTTATCCTTAAATGAAAACAATCTTCAATGTTGTTAATCAAAAATGCATGATAAATAAAGATATTGTCTCTCAAAAGAGTGAGTTTACTCTGAGTCACCTTAACGAGTCATTATATTTTCAAATCTTTTGCCTGTTACTGGAGTACGTCACTGGGTGACACATTTGCATAATCCCCACCTGCCCCCAAAATACGAACAGAGTCTGACCTGCCCACAGACACTTTACACTATTAGTCTGTTTACATAATTTTGAGAAGATGCTTTGTTCAAGGATACCATAGAAATACGATTCAAACCAAATTGTAATCTTCTTAATTTGGACTAACAAGCTCTCCGAACCACAACCTGTAAGACGTACGATTGATTATGTGTACATAAGTTATGTGTACATTTTCAAATGAGTGGTCAAAATATCAGATTTTTGTGCTAATATGTGATGTATACCTAGTGCAGCTTTAGGTTTCCAGGTAAAGCATACAGGTGCATCTCAATAAATTACATTTATTTTAGTTAAATAATGTTGTGGAAAAGTAAATTTAAGTAATTCAACTCAAATTGTGAAACTCGTGTATGAAATAAATTCAATGCAAACAGACTGAAGTAGTTTAAGTCTTTGGTTATTTTAATTGTGATGATTTTGGCTCACATTTAATAAAAACCCACCAATTCACATCTTTTTGTGAATTGTTGGACTTCTGGAAAGTATGTTCATTTACTGTACATGTACTCAATACTTGGTAGGGGTTTCTTTTGCTTTAATTACTGCCAGGTTTCTGTAGGTGCGTTAACATGGACACTTTTTGCTTCCATCGGAATTAATTCATTCTGATTGACGAATCCGAACGCAGTGTTTACATGAACGCTAAATAAAGTGATCGGGTTGATATGCGCGTTTATGTCACAAGCTTCTGATCGGATTTACTCTTTTGACATGTGCACACTGCATGAATATACAGAGTTTACGGTTGCTGTCGCATACTATTTTAAAAAGCACACATGATATTTATCTACTTCTGGTCCTAATTAGACGATGACCAGCACATGAACTGTTGTGCTGCTTAAGGTTACTAAAAAAAAAAAAAAAAAAAACCCTTGTAAAAGTGCCCCTTCCCGCACCCAAAACTAGTCATCTGTTGATAAGAGTCTTAAACAAGGAATGGTGGGACGTGGGCCTTCACATACGCTAAGTGAAAGGGGAGTTTTATAATGACAGGACACTTATTCATGACACTTTATTCGGCTGGATGAACACCTCGTACTGCGCGTCATACGTCATTACACTAGTTCTACGTCACCGCGCATCCCTAGTACTTTCCAGTTTCGGTTTTCAATCCGATCAAGTAAACACGTCACAAACAAAACAAAAACAAAAAACATGTCCCCTTGCTCAGATTACAAAAGGAATAAACCAACCCTTTACAATTCTATCGAAATTTTAGTCGGATCTGGCCAATTCAATCTGATTGACGTGTTTACATGTGACTTTTTTATTCTGATTGTGCTTCTAGTCCTATTACGATCGGATTAGTAGTGTCCATGTAAACGCAGCTACTGACAGTGGCCTTCAGCTCATTTGCATTGTTTGGTCTCTTGTTTCTCATCTTCCTCTTGACCATATATTCTCTATGGGTCTGGTCTGGTGAGTTTGCTGGCCAGTCAAGCGCACCAACACCATGGTCATTTAACAAACTTTTGGTGGTTTTGGCAGTGTGGGCAGGTGCCAAATCGTGCTGGAAAATGAAATCAGCATCTTCAAAAATCTAGTAAGCAGAAGGAGGCATGAAGTGCTCCAAAACTTCTTGGTAAAGGGGTGCAGTGACATTGGTTTTCAAAAAACACAATGGACCAACACCAGCAGATGACATTGCACCCCAAATCATCACATACTGTGGAAACTTAACACTGGATTTTAAGCTTGGGCTATGAGGTTCTCCATCCTTTTTCCAGACTCTAGGTAGGACCTTGGTTTCCAAATGAAATACAAAACTTGCTCTCATCTGAAAAGAGGACTTTGGACCACTGGGAAACAGTCCAGTTCTTCTTCTCCATAGCCAATGTAAGATGTATCTGACATTATCTGTGGTTCAGTGGTGGCTTAACGAGGAATACAGAAACTGTAGCCAAATTCCTTGAAACGTCTGTATGCCTTGACCCCAGCCTCAGTCCATTCCTTGAAAAGTTCACTCAAATTCTTGAATCGATTTTGCTTGACAGGTCTCACAAGGCTGTGGTTCTCTCCGTTAGTTGTGCATCTTTTTCCTTCCACACTTTTTCCTTCCACTCAACTTTCTGTTAACATGCTTGGATACAGCAATCTGTGAACAGCCAGCTTCTTTGACAATCAATGTTTGTGGCTTACCCTTCTTGTGAAGGGTGTCAATGATTGTCTTTTGGACAACTGTCAGATCAGCAGTCTTCCCCATGATTGTGTAGCCTAGTGAACCAAATTGAGAGACCATTTTGAAGGGTCAGGAAACCGTTGCAGGTATATTTAGTTGATTAGCTGATTGGCATGTCACCATATTCTAATTTGTTGAGATAGTGAATTGGGTTTTTGTTAAATGTGAGCCAAAATCATCACAATTAAAAGAACCAAAGACTTAGACTACTTCAGTCTGTGTGCATTGAATTTATTTAATACACAAGTTGCACCTTTTGAGTTGAAATACTGAAATAAATAAGCTTTTGCATGACATTTTAATTTGAGATGCACCTGTATAACTGTCTTACTGAAGTAGCTCTGATAATTCATTTCCTAAGAATGTGTCGATTATTGTAGACTGATGTTGTTTTAATTACTTCATTTAATAATAATGTAGTGTAGCACACAGACTTTATAATCATTGTGAAATTGTTTATTTAGCTGCACTGGCAGTTATAGGGTTAACGTGGGCGAGACGAGTGAGTTTTAGGCTGGTGCTCCTGTAATGCAGCTGTTCAGCGTTCTGATTAAACTGAGCATATTTTGTTTGTCGTTCTTTAAACATTACTGTAGACATACATATTTTGGGTTAACAAACTGTATTGTTTTATCAGTTAGTCACATTAGCACTCGGCTAACATACCCACCATTATTTTTTTAAGTGTTCACAGTTTAGATTACACAGTTGTTTTTGTATTGTGTCATTATTATAAGAATGGATTGGCGCACTCTATAATTGTTTTATGTGAAGGTGCTTTGTCAATGGTAGCACTGGCTAACTGGCTCAAGTACTCCTCTCTGTGCCAATCACAACAGACTTGACAAGCTGACCAATCTAATATTAAATGTATATTCTGAGAAAATTAAACCTGTTATTGGGGACTCCAACACAATATTAGGACACTTTAAAATACCATATGACCTGCTCTTTAAGCCCAAGCCCACCGATGACGGACAGAGCCCACTGCGACTGACGAGCCATCGCCAGAGAGAGCGACAATGCTGAGCATTGCCCCAGAGCTTGAGCCTGTAACGTCAGAGCAGGTGCGAGAGTTGGCTACAGAGCTGGCCACAGGGGAGAGTCTAATGGACAGTGAGTGCGCAGAGAAGAGCTCCGCCCCCTGCATCATGGTTGAAGGTGAGCAATTAATGGATCTGGGAATGTGGAAGGCTGTGGAAGGGTCCTGTTCCACTTCACATACGCTAAGTGAAAGGGGAGTTTTATAATGAAAGGACACTTATTTAAGACACTTTATTCACCTGGATGAACACCTCATTCCGCGCGTCATACGCCATTACGCTAGTTCTTCGTCACTGCGCATGCGCAGTACTTGCCAGTTCCGGTTTTCAATCCGATCAAGTGTTTACATGTCCTCTCACTTGGATTAAAAAATGAATAAACCACCCCTTACAATCCAATCAAAATTTTAGTCGGATCTGGCCAATTCAATCCGATTGACGTGATTGCATGTGACTTTTTTATTCTGATTGTGATTCTAGTCCTATTACAATTGGATTAGTAGTGTCCATGTAAACGCATTGTTTTATGTGAAGGTGCTTTGTCAATGGTAGCACTGGCTAACTGGCTCAAGTACTCCTCTCTGTGCCATTCACAACAGGCTTGGCAAGCTTTCCAATCAGAGCAGAGTAGGCTTATGGAAAGGATGGGTTTCCTCTGAACTTGCTGGGAACTAATCAGTTTGGAATCATTGGCAAACGACTTTAATATTAAATGTATATTCTGAGAAAATTAAACCTGTTATTGGGGACTCCAACGCAATATTAGGACACTTTAAAATACCATATGACCTGCTCTTTAAGCCCAAGCCAACCGATGACGGACAGCCAGAGCCCACCGCAACTGTCAAGCAATCGCCTGAGAAAGCGACAATGCTGAGGATTGCCCCAGAGCTCGAGCCTGTGACGTCAGAGCAGGTGCGAGAGTTGGCTACAGAGCTGGCTACAGGGGAGAGTCTAATGTACAGTGAGTGCGCAGAGAAGAGCTCCGCCTCCTGCATCATGGCTGAAGGTGATCAATTAATGGATCTGGGAATGTGAAAGGCTGAAAGGGCTTCTGTTCTTGAGTTTAGCCCAGAGAAATTTCCTGTTTCTATGTCTAGCCCAGAGAAGGCTCCTGTTCCCATATCCAGCCTTGAGAGAGTTCCTGGTCCTAAGTTAAGCCCGGAGGCTCACAAATGCCTGCCCACCCACCCTCTCCTCAACTGCTGTTGCCTGGCAGCCCTTCTGCTCGCCCTCAACCCACCATCAATACATTATGATCTTCGTGGGTCTGCCATCCTCCATTGTCACAATGGCTGCAAAATCCATAGTCTCCACCTCTAGCCTTTGAGACCCAGGCTCTGCCTCGGCCCGTTTACCCAGCGCCTCCACCATGGCTCCTATCTCCCTCCTCTCCGCCGTGGCCCATCAGTACATTGGCTCCACCAGGTTCCCTTGTCCCTCTGGCTCCACCTTGGTCTGTCGTCGACTATCCATCGCCACGTGACTCCACCTTAGGCTCTTTCTGACTCCTCCATCTCTTCGGCTCCTTCTCTATCCTCTGTCGCTCCGGCTCCACTGCAGCCTTCTGGATCCCTGCCTCCACGTTGGTCGCCAGTGCCATCTGCTCCAACTTGGCCCTCCGGATCCTCCTCGTCACCCTGGCTCATCGGATCTCTGCCTCTGGCACCTCCACCAACTGCTCCACCGCAATCATCATCACTTCCTCCTCCATGGCTTCTCCCTCTGGCTCCTCCACCACCTGCTCTGCCGCAATCATCAGCCCTTCCTCCTCCATGGCTCCTCCCTCTGTCTGCTCCACTGTGGGTCATCATTATGGCTGTGGCCTGGGTCCCACTTAGCGCCACATGATCCAAGTCCCTCCTGTCATCTCCCTGGCTCCACCCTCCATCTGATCCACCCTCGCTCCTCCGGTTTCCTCATTGGCTCCTCCCTCCGTCGTCACCTCCCTCAACTCTGTCTGTCGGCCCCCTCCCCGATGTCCACCCTCTTCCTGAGCCTCCTCCCAAGTTCCCACCCGTCCATCCCTATGTTGTTCCTATGGTGCGAGGATCACCTTCCGAAGTGGGGGCGAATATGGACTGTCTGTGTGTGTTTTCTCTTTTGTGTCACACATACTGTACATAATTTTTTTTTCCAGTTCCTGTAATCAGGTGTCTCATTATTAGTTCATCTTCCTCACCTGTCTGCCCCTCGTTATCTGCCCTATTTAAGTTCTAACCTGTTCCATTCTCCTTTGTTTGTTGTCAACTCAAGCCTCAACGCCGTGCTACGTGTGTGTCTCCTGGCTACCCTGTGTATTCCCCTTGTTGGAATATAAAGACTGTTTTTTGGTGTTAACTACTTTTTCTACTTGTTCCTCGCTCCAACACAGTAGATCATTGTGACACTAGCCACCTTAGTAAGCCGAGTTTTTGGTCCTCTGTGTTTCTAAAACTCTGTGTACGGCTGTGCTAATTGGATGTGATACATGTGATGGTGCTTATACCTCAGGACCCTCTCAAACTCTGCTCTCTCTCGTCCAGCTTCAATGGACAGCAAGTGCTCCTTATGAGTCACTTGCTCCAAACGAGTAGCCTTTAGCTTCTCTTCCACTTCCAGCTTTCTCAAAGTCTGCTCTTTCTCTTTTCTTCTCCATTCCCTTCCAGCCGCTTCTTGGTTCCTCCGTGCCCTGATCTCATCCTGTCAGTTCAGAGAAAAACTCATTTATTTGAATCCAGAAATTAATAAATTTCTCTGCCCATGTATCAATTGCCATAAACAAATAAGCTTTATTAAATTTGTGATATAAATGTATTACACCATCATGGGTGAACAAGAGGATGCATCTCATTATATGAATAAGTAAAGTTTTATGAGGAGAATTTACCTGCTCAGCTTTATGGTCTCTGTCTCTTTCTTGAAGAGCTCTCAGTCGCGCCACTTCCTTCTCTTTTTCTTTCTTTATTCGTATCTGCTCAGCTTCATACTCTGCCTCTCGTTCCTAGAGTGCATCAAACACATCTGGGATTAAGGGGGCTTTTCAGCTTTGATGGGAAAAGTTTATGTTGTTTAAGTTCATCTGCTTATGTTTTCAGGCCTCTGAAGCTTTTAAATGAATTTTGCTTGTCTCCACATCTTCATCTGATTAATCCAACATTGTTCACATTAATCAGTAGATCAGAATGTGGTTCAGTGGCCCACTTAATTAAAGTTACCACAAAACTAATGGTTTGGGAAATAAATCAAACTGTTGCTTTTTCACTATCACTGACAAACGATGCCAGATGCAGTGTATTTTAATCAGAACTATCTGTGCAAGTAAAGAATTATCAGTTCTTTTGTGTTGAAGAGTTTATCTTTAAACACTATTTCTGAATAATTATTTCTATATACTTTTTTTTTTTTTTAGAAGGCCTACTATGGTTTTTGTTTCTTGCTTAAACATACTGGTGGATATTTGTTTTTGTGTTGATATACTCTTACATATTCAGTATTAATTAAATTGATCATGGTGAATAAGTGGAGGGTAACTTCTCCCTTGCTACCTGTCCTCCTTGTTTCATCCTAAATGGCTCTCTTTCTCATAGGCCTTATCCCAAATGACACTCTTCCAGTGACTCTGTCTCTGCATGCCATTTGCCTCTGTACTTCAAGTCACTTGTGTGTGTTCCTAGTGCTGTCACTGTAATGTTACTGATAGAATGCATATCTGGGCAGACAGTATATTTGCAAAAATGCAATCACAGATTATATATATAAATGGTAAAACAAAATTCATATAATTTCCATAAGATTAAGTTTTCTCTAAAGTAGTGACATTCTGCTGTTGCAGAGTGTTCTTATGTAAACTACAGCAGTGCTAGTGCATTAAATCTTAAACAAGACGAACAACCTATCAAAATATAATTTAAACTTGCTCATACCGAAAAAAAAAACTGATTTGAAAAATAATCTGCTGTCCCTAATAATTAAAATTATGCAGAAGAATTTGTGAACTGCATCAGCTTAACTGATATATATATATATATATATATATATATATATATATATATATATAATATTTTTTTTAAAGAATAGAATTAGAATAGTGAGTGCTAAAGTTAGAGGGTCAAATAAAGATGGAAGAGATCTGTTTTTAGCTGATTCTTGAAGATGGCTAAGAAATCAGCTGCTCAGATTGAGTTGGGCAGGTCATTTCACCAGGAGGGAACATTTAATTTAAAAATCCGTAAAAAAGACTTTGTGCTTGTTTGGGATAGCACAATCAACGAAATTCAATTGCAGAATGCAAGCTTCTAGAGGGTGCATAAGTCAGAAGTAATGAATATGGGTAAATGTGTGCAGAGCCAGTGGTGGTTTTTTAGGCAAACATCAACACATGGAAATTTATACGAGCAGCTAATGGTAGCCATTGCAAATTGATAAACAGAGGTGTGACGTGTATTCTTTACGGCTCATTAAAAATAAATCTTGCTGTCGCATTCTGGATTAATTGTAAAGGTTTGATAGAACTGGCTGGAAGACCTGCCAAGAGAGCATAGCAATAGTCCAGCCTGGACAGAACAAGAGCTTGAACAAGGAGTTGTGCAGCATGTTTCAAAAGAAAGGGCCTGCAGCAGACAGATCGAGCAAGATAAGTATTGAAGATGGTATTTGTATTCTGTTCTTAGCAGTATTAGGGCTTCAACTGAGAGCAAGGCAGTCTCAGTTGATTAAGTTATGTTTTATAAAGAAATGGATTCAACTGATTTAAATTAAAAATGGAAAAACTGCATGGACAGTCTGCCTCTAATTATAAAGGCCTAGTTTAAGATTACAGTTGTGGGTGTTGAAAGAACAGAGAAAGCCATTAAAGACTTTTCTTACCAATTTTTTGCGTGTATACTCTACAGCTCGCAGATCTGCTAATCTCTCTTCTTCCTTTTTCTGCTCTTTAGCAAGCAAATTCTCTTCATTTATCTTCTGAATCTCTTGAAGTAAATTCCTCTGCTCCTCCTTCTTCCGTTCAATGGCCTGTTATAATATCACACACAGAGATGAAGTCACACATACTTATCTATGTGAGTTACTATTTATAATTATTTTATTAAACTATTCATAATTTGAACTCATCTAGAGATTCATTGCATGTACCTTGAGCTCCTCCATCTGCATCCTGTCCATGTTTTCCAACAACTGCTGACCCTCCTGCTCCTTCAACTCATCCTGTAGCATTTTCTCCTCCAGACACATCTGGATCTGGTCCAGGATACACATCTTCCCACTTCAATAACAACCACACATCAACCACAGGCAACATAGCATTGTATTTAGAGTATATAGAATACAGAGCGTGATTCTTACTTTATCCTTTGCTGCTTTCGCAGCTGTTCAATTTGTTCCTGGGTTTCTAAGGCCCGGCGACGCTCCACCTCCATCATGGCATCCAGTCTCTTCTCTTCCTCCAACCACTCTGCACTGTTGAGTTTCTTCTCCTGAATCTGCACATCCCGGACAACATGGCACTGCACTTCCTGAATTAACTGAAGGCAACGAAAGGCAAAGGCAACATTTGCATGGATGCAACATTACAGTAAGTAGGATATATACTGCATCTCATTTCTGAGGCTGGGTCCTTCAGAGGTCACATTTGTTGGCCACATATGTCATTGAGGAGGTCTCATGGCTAAACTTTTCCTAAACATGATTTTCATTTCTTAAATGAGACCACCTCAATGTATGTGGCCAACAAATGTGACTTCCGGTGGATGTAGCCTCCGAAATGAGATGCAGCTATGGTTTGGATTTTCATTGTGGTCTTATCTACCTCATTGAGCTTCTTGACTTCGTCCTCTTGTTCCATTCTCAGGGTGTTGGCCCGTTCCAACAGGTACTGAGCCCGGTCCCTTGCCTCTGCCTCGAGCTCACTGAGGTTCTGGTTCTTTTGCCGAGACAGGTCCGCCTGACGCATCTGTGCTTTTCTCTGCTCTGCAGCATCCTGACACAATGACAAAAACTAAATTTAAATATCTTGAAGAAAATAGCAGTTCTTGGAAGACAGCCAAAGTACATTTTTGGGGCCATACACACAGAACACAATTTTGCATTGAGGTGGGCAGTGGAAGGATAAAAAAAAATATAAATGATGTGAGATTCTCAAGATGTGTTTTTTCAACTTGAGCATTATGTTTTTAGAATGCTGTGCCATTTGTGAGATGTTGCGAAAGAAGCAATCAAACTACAATCTACCTTTTCATATGCATCTCTTCTGATTTAATTTAATACATTGACTATCATTAAAGGGGTCATATGATGCTTTTATAAAGATCATTATTTTGTGTATTTGGTGTAACAGAATATGTTGGCATGCTTTAATGTTCAAAAAAATTGTACTGTATCCTCTATGTTCCGCCTCTCTCAAGTGCATTGTTTTCTACAAAGTCCCTCCTTCCAACAAGCGCAGTCTGCTCTGATTGGCAAACTGACCCACTACATTGTGATTGGCCGAACACCGAAAGCACTCGTGGGAAATGTAACGCCAATTTCCATAATCATGAGCTTCATCTTTGTAAATAAATGTAAAGACAGTTAATAATGTCCTTAGTTTTACCATCAGTTCAAGCCCGAAGAGTGGCGTAACAGACAGTGATAAAGCTCAGCTCATACGTGTTTGCAGTACACAAGCCATGGACAGTTAAAACAGCTGACTCCACTGTGATGCGACCATCTCTCTCTCTCTCTCTCACACACACACACACACACACACACACACACACACACACACACACACACACACACACACACACACACACACACACACACACTTGAACATTCAATAGCAAATAATTAACTAATAACAAAACATACTTCCAGTAGCTGATTCAGAAGACCCAGATTGTCGTATCAAAGTCAGATATACCTCCTCGTCTAGGGTCACAAAACGGTTGTCCATAAAATGCGTTGCTGTTCTGTTGTAAGTAATCTTAAAGATTCCTAAAATACAGCTACTTTCGGAAAGCCAAAAAAGTGCTTTTGCTTTCTCCTATATACACACAGCATCATCCTGACATGGCAGCTTCATCACTAACTGTGGTTACTGAAACCATGCCTTCGTTCTTTGCGTGAACATGTGGGCGGGGTTATGCAAATATTTCCACATAGTGACATAGACATGTCGGGCGTGTCTTAACTTTGATAAAAAAAAAAAAATATCTCTTTGGATTTGAGACTTTAGTCTTTGCTACTTTACAGTTCTTCTTCATGCACCAAGAGCTTGTAACACTCCAAAGAGAAAGGAAAAAATTTAATTGCATCATATGACCTCTTTAATGTCAGGGTTCTGCACTGGTAGCCCTGTCTGTGTTTCTTTTGTCTTCTCTGGGTATAACTCTGTCTTCAGGTGTATCCCATTTTGCTTTATGTTGTAGGGATTCCTTAGATAAAAAGATAAAAAGATAAAGATAAAATATACTTTAATGTCCCCCAGGGGGAAAATTTGTCTTAGGCTACAGTCACTGCGACACACACTTACAACGTACCACATAAAAAATACACAGAATATAAACAATACAAACATGCGTCATTACACTGTATCATGAAAATTACAAAAATTAATTTATAATAATAATTGCACAACACAGTGGGGATAAAAAGTATACAAGTAGGTAACCGTCATTTGCTACTGTTTAGCATCTTAGCCTTTTGACATTTGCATATAAATTACAGTACCTGGCCCCATGGTATACATTTATAGTGCTTAGTTGCAAAGTGTACCCTCATTATCTGGGAGATATTAAGCAGACCAACTTTCATGTCTCCCCATCCAACTTCAAACACATTCCGAGATAACTAGATAGACCTCGATGCCAGACACCAAATGGGCCTGCCTGACTAGCCAGCTCACATTCTCGCAACACACGCACACACACACACAAACATTTTATTTATTTAAACTATAATTAATAAGTTACAAATTTGTGTTTCACTATTGTAGTAGCCTAGTTCCAATACTTTATTTGTATTAGTTTGACTCTCAATGCTTCTATTCAGGTATACTAGTGTATATTTGCTTTAAGATCTTCCACTTGTTTTATCCTTGGTATCAAAATGATCTGCTTTTTAATCCTCAAACAATTATGTACAGGGAAGAGAGGATCCTGTGCACCTTGTCTCCAAAAATTTGATTGATGAGGGTCATAAAAGCTATCTGTTCTGGACACTGGTTTGTACACCCCCCTCCCCTCCCTGTACAGCCCAGTGACCTAAATATGAACTTATGAACCTAAGAAGGAATTTCGGTGAGGGAGGGGAAAGGGTTTTTTGTGTGTGTGTGTGTTGGGATCTGTGTG
Source organism: Carassius carassius (assembly GCF_963082965.1). Lineage (NCBI taxonomy): Eukaryota > Metazoa > Chordata > Actinopteri > Cypriniformes > Cyprinidae > Carassius > Carassius carassius. Next base: position 18,163,169 of record NC_081767.1, on the reverse strand, counting down.
CTTTTTAAACTCTGAAAAGGGTGAAATCATGAAAATGGTATAAGGGAAGATTTTATTAAGGTTTTAAGTACACAGTGCATTTGAAGAAAAAGGTTATAAACACATACGAAATGGAAACAATGTAATGATCGTTTTCGTAGTTGGAAAAATGTAAAAAAACGTTGTTAAAGTTGTAACAAATGAAATAAAAATAAAACTAGGTTACTGGTTATTTATCTAAAACAACCAAACAAGTCAAAAACTATCAGATACATTTCGTTAAGCAACATGTGAAAAAGACGTGAGAGCTTGTAGCATTGCAGTTTAAAAAGGTGTAAAAACGTTGCTAAAGTTGTTACAAATTAAAAAGAAAACTAGGTTACTGGATATTTATGTAAAACGACTAAAGTCAAAACTATCAGAAAAAGGTTATAAACACAGAAGAGACGGAAACAATTTAATGGTCGGGTTTTTTCGTACTTGGAAGTGTAAAAACGGTGTTAAAGTTGTTACAAATTAAATAAAAAGAAAACCAGGTTACTGGTTATTTATCTAAAATAACTAAACAAGTCAAAAACTAACAGACACGTTTCGTTAAGAAACACGTGAAAAAGATGTGAGAGCTTGTAGGATTACAATTTAGAAATGGTGTTTTGTTACTAGTTAGAAAACTAGGTAACAGAGTTTTAGCATTTGTACCTTACCTCATACTAATAAAAGAAGCGAATGTAAAGCAGCGATACAAACCAGAAAAGTTGGTGTTTGTCACAATGTTAGAAAAAGTTAAAACAAAAGAAAAAATAGGTATGCATTTACACTGATCTCAAAGAAAATACATCAGACCCCGTCTTTAAAACACCAGCACAAGATACTTGTCAAATCTATGCTGTACTTTACCACTAACTACAATTAAAAAAATCGAGACTGTTACTGACAGAGAGTTAAACAAAAGAAAAAAAGATCTCACAGCAAAGTGTTACGATGTCTCCGGTAACGTTAGATCGACTCAAACTAAAAAAAGAAGCTAACGTAAAGCAATGTTACAAACCAAGAAAGTAGGTGTTTGTCACGTCGGGTGAAAAGTTAAAACAAAAGAAAAAAAAAAGGTAGGCATTTACGCTGTTCTCAAAGAAAATACATCGGACCCCGTCTTTAAAACACCAGCACAAGATACTTGTCAAAACTATGCTGTACTTTACCACTAACTACAATTTTTAAAATCTAGACTGTTACTGACAGAGAGTTAAACGAAAGAAAATAAAAAGATCTCCCAGCAGAATTTGCGAAGCCTCCGTAAAACAACCTCCCAGCACCACTGACACACTCAGAATGCTTACGTCCGGTCCCACTCAAACCACTCCTTCTTCCTCTTTCACGCAAGGCTTTAGGTGCATTTACCGCCACCTACAGGGCAGGAGTGTGGAGCATTGACGTTAATGAAAACTAACTCAAACATAAGAGATAAAAGAAATACAAAAATAAAATTAATGATAATAATAAACTTAGTAGTGGTTCTTTAAATACTGTTTATCAACTCTTTGAGATACTTAATCTGTGAAACATTTCTATAGCCACATCTTTATTTAACAAAATCTAAAATGAGATCTGATTTATTTCTATATTAAGTGTTTCTGTAAGTTGTAATCTTTCGTTGTCATATCTTTTACATTTTATTAAAATAGGTTCAACTGTTTCAGAAGATCACATTTAACACAAAGTCCAGACACATGTTTTTCCTCTTATAAATAATGACTGATTAAGTGCAATGTGTCCAATTCTATGGCGAGATCTTACTTTCTACCCCCAAAATTCTCCTTTCATTTCCAACTGTTCTTGAATATTATATAAATGCCGTCCTTTATTCTCACCACCCCATTTAATTTGACACGTATCTATTTACGTTTTTTTTGTTGTTGTTGTTGTTGTTGTTTTTTATTACCCCTTTTATTACTAATTTACTCATTGGAGTATTACATTTGATGTCTGATATTTTTATGTTTTTATCTGGTCCACTACTTTCATTACCTTCATTACCTATATGTGCGGGTACCCATACAAAATAAATATTTGTTTTGCTTGTATTCTGAACAAACTCTGTAAAATGACTGACAAAATGTCTTGTCTAGTAGAAGCTTCACCACTCTTTAAACTTGATAGTACTGAAAATGAGTCTGAACATATGACTACTTCAGGTATATTAATGTGTTCAACCACACTGAAGAGCCAAAAATATGACAATCATTTCTGTAGTATAAACAGACGGATGATTAGATGTTCTTTCTGGTATTCTATACCTAACCCTTGGAACATATACAGCTGCTGCTGCTGTATGGACTGTTTCAGGATCTTTAGATACATCTATGTATATTAGTTACTTTAAAACTAGTTTAGCCTATATGCTCTTTATTTTTAATCTAAACAAAAGTCCTTGATGTTTTATTTTATTTTAATAAGCCACTCACACTTACTTTAGCAGCCTAAATCATTGAATATGTCTTTTATTTTGTTAATATTAACTTCTGGCACGAAATTCTACATTCATAAATGTATGTTTTTCAAAATTCCACCACGTTTAGTGGCGTTTAAAGAGGAATTTGTGATGTATTTGGAGACGTTAAAAGGAATGAAAAGTCCCAAAGCAAAATTTTTGTATTCTTCATTAGAGAACTTTGGTTTCTTAATGTGAAAATCTGTTACCCCCCCCCCCCCCCCTACATTTTCTTTATCATTATATTTTTCTTTTTTCTTAAGTGTTGTTTTATTTATTTTACATTTAGTTTGTTTTATGATGTACAGAGTGTGAACAAAAATTTTGTGTAATCTCAGACCGTATTTGTAAATCTACCAGTAATGTACGTCTTTGTTTTTAATGTTTAAAGCATCGAATAAAAATAAAAAACACACACTAACACTTCCCCCACCTCCCTAATAACGTTGGTCGCAAAGGTTAAAATGTATGTTAATTGAACGTGGTATGTCAAGATGGGCTTTTCTTGCCAAAGAAACTTTTACAACATTACAGGAAAGGCTAAATATTTCATCTCAAGTAGTGTGTAGAAACGCGCCTGGTGTCTGGCATCTGGTGTCTTTGTGTTTACTGTTACGACCATGTCAGCGAAGACTGTAAAACATCTAAAGGTTTTTTGGGTTTGCAAGTCAACTTTAATTTAATTAGTTTTTTTTTTCGGGGTTCTGGTGTTGTAAATGGTGTGCTGCAGGTCAGCTAAAGTAAAAAATAAATAAAATAAAATGTTTGTGTATTCAGTGATCAAAGGGTGACAATTTCAACTTTATAGCTTAGGTCTGTGATCGCAAGGTTAGCTGAAAGTTCATTTACTGGTCAAAAGGATGTGAAATCTTTTAACAAGTCAGACCATAGAAAAATGTAGTTTAACAAAATATTGTTAACATCAACATAGACGTACTGAGAATGCAATCAAGTACACAAACACAACCATACAATCATAAACACACACACACACACACACACACACACAAATGTAAACATACAGAAAACATGTAACCAAACAAATACAAATATACACTCAAACAAGTACATAAATACACAAACAAACAAATAGGTCACAAACACGAAAATACCTATATTAGATTGAAAATGAGTTGTCATAAGTTTTCTTTGAAACCAAAAGTGTTTGTTGCTACAAATGTCTCACATAACTTTACACAATAGATTAGATGGCCTTTATCACTTTCCAAATGGTGTTGTTAACCATGATGTTTAAAATAGTTTAAAAAAAGTATTATTTTTTTAGCGTTCATGTAGGATTCATGTCAGCACTCAAATGTTTTTAGCAAGAGTCCAGAGACAGATGAAAATAGTAGGAGGGAAGAGAGAAAAAAAAAATGTAAGAGGTTTTTAATGACAGACTAAATGCTTTCAAAACAATTGAGTTTATGCATTTATCTTGATTGTGTGTACGGTAACCGTTGCATACATGAAGCAGAAGAAATACATAACCTCATAAATGCATTGTGGTTGATGTTAAACAATAAAAAAATATTATTTATATATTATAACTTACTTTCTTTTCAAAACACAATAAACATTCTTATGACTTTTTTAACTGTGAACAACCGGTTTGGTTGGAAAATAAAAAATAAATAAAACATATTATGTTTCTAAGTTAGAATGCTTATAGTTTGTAGTAAAATCACATATATAAACTAAAACATTTTTCCTTCAAACCATGCGGTTTTCACACACACACACACACACACACACACACACACACACACACACACACACACACACACACACACACACACACACACACACACACACACACACACACACACACACACACACACACACTCCTCACAAAACTGCCAACAAGGACCTTAAGTTTTTGTTTTAACGTTTAGCTGTAGCTGAGACCTTGGTGGAATTATTTTACGCACAGTTTTGGGGAGGTTACTATGAACTTTCTAATAGCTTATAGATCACAAATTACCCTATTTAAAATCTAAAAGGTTGTGCAACTATATCAATTTCTTTAAAAAAGTAATGTAACTGATAACATTTGATTACATGTTTTAAGACTTGTAATGTTTTCAACCGTTAATCTTTTGAAACATGTAAACAGGACAGGATTAACATTAGAGTGCTCAACAACTAATGACCATCAGACTTTTCAAAATCCTTCATCACTTAAATTAGGATTGTGCTCGTGATTTCATTTTAAAGCACAACCACCACGAAATCAGATTTGCACATATTTAAAAACACAACAAGAAAGCTTAACAGCTATGATACTGTTTTGAAATCAGGTTTTTCCACAGCTATGAAGGGAAATGCCCCGGCATCTAACAATGGGTTGGTAAAACGGTTCAATTTAACAAATATATATACATCAGCCAAATAGGAAATTAGCATAGGTCTTTAACTCCTGAAACATATGACTCATATTTTAGAGTAGTTAAGGTAGTTTATGAAATATATCAATTAAATCTGTACGTGTGTGAAAAAATATTCAGATGTAACATTTTTATAATTAACCGCAATTTAATTATTTTTTCTCACTGACTGTAACTGATTACATTTATTTTTGTAATCAAAGGATATAATTTAGCTATATGTAACTAGTTGATCCCCCTAACAATGATTATGCGTTCTAACAATAATAGATGGTGAAAGAGTTCATTACCCTCTTTAACTTTAAAAATGAGGACAGTGTCGCTTAACACTAGTTTGTCAAACAAGGGTTTGCTCTTAAAACAACCCCAGACCCCGACTTGAAAGCACCGTAACAAGTATAGCCATTGCAGAAATTTATTATAGAGATGCAGTAAGATAAACTCTGGATGCACGATTGACCGACTTATGACATGTTTACCATATTATTACAAGGCCTTGCTTACCTAGTTTTATGATGAAATATGTCTGTAAAAATAAACAAACATACACACAATCTCCAGAATGGGGTCTGATGATGGGGGTTCATCATTTCATGATGAAGACAGACTGGATATTCAGACCACAGCAGCAGGACACGATTGTCTTTTTCTAAAGATAAAGACAATTATTTGGTTTCAGGACACACAAATCCTAACGCCGGGTTCACACCGCAAGCTGCAGCAGAGCGGAAGCAGCGCGTTAGCAGCAGGTAGGCAGAGCTGAAGCAGCGTGCGCCCATTTTGCTTTCACACCGGCAGCGGAGGCAGCGCGCAACTGAACAGCGGATTTTGGTCAGAGTACTCTATAATGGGTATGTTCGCATTGCTTTATTTCCATTTAAAATACATTTAAATAAAAAGACTTGGCAAGAAGCTTTTTAATTAATAATTTCATTGTTACTTTTGTTGCATCTTTGTTTTGCTGTCTTTGTTTTTCGTGCAGTACGTGTTGTTGAAAGAAGAAAGGCCATCGCGCTATATTTGTTATTAAGGAGACTATGAAAAAGACGCATACTTTGGGTTCATCCCATTAACCGACGTAGGAGAGAACATGGTACATATTACCATCTTGTCACTGGGTTTGTTTGCAATCAAATTTACCAAAGGACACCCTGAAAACCAATTTAATAAACGGTTTTAAATTATGTGTATATTGTAGCCTAAATGGTTCACAGCCTTGACTTCCTGCTCATCTTGAAATCAGCATTTACTTGTTTATTATATATGCATGTATCACCTGCTTTTGTTATTTTTGTGCTTATGTGTAATTTAGAAATTGTAAATAAATGGTTCCAATTGAATCAATTTTGAATCAAATATTGAGTTGTTCACTCGTGTGCCAGCGAAAGCGTCAAAAACACTATAAAATTACTTACCATCTGCAATAAGAGCCGCTGCAACTTCATCCCATGCTTTTTCCTTCTCCTGCAAGTCTTTGTAAAGTACAGTCAACAGCGCAGCAAAAATAGACCCAGCGCCGAAACGATCGCGACACTGCTGCTTCTGCTACGCTCTGCCGCGCAGCCTCTGCGTGCGGTGTGAACGCTCTCATCTGTTGACATAGGCACCGAAAAAAATACACTCTGCTGCAGCTTGTGGTGTGAACCCGGCCTAACGCCCCAATGGTTCACAAGATAACATAACAACGGTTGCTCCATTACAACATACCCAACCCTATTTTAGCCTGTTTTAGCACATGTACAGTATATCGTATTATTCTTGAATATAGTCGTTTAGTCTAAATATGTGTTAACAGTTATTTTATTGTTATTATATGTATTATATGTTTTTGCTTTACAAAGGGGTTCAGTTTAATACGTTTAACTAATACCTCATTCAAGCTATGTAAATCTTCAGGTCAGGGAACTACAATACCCATCATACACCTCAGGCTTCAAACATGGCCGTCGTGGATACGTACTCATATTGTATGTGGCAACGCTCTAAATCATTGGACATCTGATTAAACGCATGCGCAGATAACCTAAATAAAAAGACACATTTCTACACTGTTTGTGAAGTATACGCTCCTTCCATGTTGTGATGTTACAAACCCTCTTTTTGTGATGCAAAGTCCGATTCACTTCTGAAAAATGATTCATTTGAACAGTTTGGTTCAATGAACCGATTCATAGGGCCCTTAAGTAATTTTCGCAGTTATGTCAGTACACATTTTTTTTTCTTTTTACAACTCAAGAGTAATTTTATTTCCGTGAATCATCTAAATAAATTTATTGTGTGAACACATATTGGTGGTTATTATCATCTGTTCATTTAAGTTAATGCTTAACCATCTAAATAAAGTTAACTGTGTGAACACATATTGGTGTTTATTGTCTTTTGTTCATTTAAGTTAGTGATGTTTGTGTTCGCAGTTTTAGGCACAGTGCCTCTGTCGTTTGTTTAGCTTAAACATCAGTTTTTAGTCAGTTACAAAGGTGTCAGGCATTAAGTTTTTGTATTTTTAACTAACCTAATTATGACAGAGTTACAGGTTTCGGGTGTTTTTGGTGAGTGTAAGCGGTGAAAACTTAAATGTGACCGTTGAGTATCGTTAGCTACTCAAACGAAGACAAATTGTGTAAGTGTTCATTAAGATGCCGAATTGAAAATAAGCGTACAAATATTCATAATGACAATAAGTACAATATACCCTAAAAACACAATAGCCCCTGCTAAGTACATCTAAAATTTGCTAGAGTGGTGAGATATTTACATTTACATTTATTCATTTAGCAGACACTTTTATCCAAAGCAACTTACAGATGAGGACGGTGGAAGCAATCAAAACAACAAAAAGAGCAATGATATATAAGTGTTATAACAAGTCTCAGTTAGGTTAACACAGTACACGGGGCATGGGCTTTTAAATAATATAATAAATAAAAAGAAAACAGATTGAATAAAAAAGAATAGAGCAAGCTGTGTTAGAGATCTTTACACACACACACACACACACACACACACACACACACACACACACACATATAAATAGATATAAACCGCAATGTTTTTCATAGCGTTACACTTTGAAACCAGAACGATATGTTTCCATGATTTTGTTAGCTCTTTCTGTTTGAAGCTGTTTACCGCAGTTTCACCATCTTAATTGCAATGGTTTGGTCTTATGCTTAGGGCCTTATACGAGTCCTTTTCTTAGTTTTTGCTCTCGTGTAAGTGGGTCTCTTTGTTCATACAAAGCAATATTTCTGTGAATTTGGGTATTAAAATATTGCTTTAAACATCGTCTTCATTCGAGACGTTTACTTAACATCATTATATTATCCTTTATAGATATAAGATATGTTGCTTATTATTATTGAATTGTTAACAAACAAACAAACACGTTTCTGAACTCAGAAAACAGAATAGCGAGTGAAGTGGATCAATCTTTTATTTCAACACTATATTGCTTTGTATGAACAAAGAGACCCACTAACACGAGAGCAAAAACTAAGAAAAGGACTCGTATAAGGCCCTAAGCGTAAGACCAAACCATTGCAATTTAGGATGTAGAAACTGCGGTAAACAGATTCAAACAGAAAGAGCTAACAAAATCATGTGTAACCGAGTGAATGAGATGAGTGACATCAGTGAGCACCTATCAGTAGGGAGCCCTCCCTATTTAAGAGCTGGTTGGCTGTAGCCTGGCATGCGTCACGTTCGTCTCCGCCTCCTTCCTTGTTTACAGTGGCTGTAGCCTGTCTTTCTTCTCCGGTTTCCCTCGGCTTGTCGCGGTGGGTGCATTTGCTGGCTGCTCGCCTTTCAGTGTCCCTGTAGTCCAGCTGAACAGCGGATTGCATGATTTGAGTGTTTGAGTATCCGTGCTTGTGAAAGGACGAGCACATTGTGTGAATGCATCGTCTACGTCCGGATTTTCCCTCTCGTCCGGGCGATTTGTTTTCCTGGTGGTGCTATAAAACGCTATTATAGCCCCGTCGATTCCTTACTTCTGGATTGAGAGAGAGCATCGTATTTTCCTTCTCTGCTGTCGCTACCGTGTGCACTACAAACTTGTTGCCATCTGTGAGAAGATTGTCACCCCACTGATGAAGGGGATCCTTGCTGTCTGGTTTTATTGATGCTTTGTGTATTAGAGTCAACTAAACTGAACACCAAACTATCCGCTCATGACTGTACCCTAAACATCATCCAACTGGGCTATATTGTAGTCAGTATTTTGACGTTGGTTATTTTATTTTTCTGTCTTGTTTTATGATTTATTTTCCTTTCAGGTGCTGAGGTTCCACGGGTGGAGGATCTCTTGTGGTGGTGGTGGTGGTGTTTTCCCCGAACGTTTGCAGTGATTTTTTTTTGAAGTCCTTGCTGTGTGTGTGAGTGCCTTCGGTGAATTAAGTTTAGTGATCCCTCCTCCCGTGGTTTGCCTCAGCCCTGTTAGTTTGTGTGTCTTTTTGGTTGTGTCTTTGTAACCAGTGTTTTAGTATAGAAAGTGTGTGTGTGTGTTTATTCAGATGTGTGTTTTTGTTTACTTGAGTATGTGTGTAGCGTAAAATCTGGCCAGTACAGCTCCTGATTGCAGTTATTTTTAATGTGATTATGATTCTGCTTTAAAACAAACTTGTATTAATAAAATACTTTTTGTACATTTTCATATCCACGTCTCTGCCTACCATTATTAGAGAATCGAACCTGAGTGACCTAGTAATAATAACCTGAGTGTTGTCTATTTCCCGGGGCGAAATTCCCCGGGTGGCGTAGTCGGAATCCTTTTTATCTGTAATACCACTCCTCTCCCGCCACAATCTGGCGTAGTCGGCAGGGTCTCTATCGTGTAGTGCAAAGACGTGGGTATTGTTTTGTTGGTTTAGTGTTTTTTTGGATATTTTGTTTTTGTTTTTTTTCTTCTCTTTTACAGAAACCAGACAGCAGCAGTTTCTTTCGTGAGTTTGTGACAAGTAGACCTGTGAGTTTTTGTATTGGTAAGTGATTTTTCCCGATTCGTTATCGGTCGAGGGACGAGAGGGAGGATCCGAAGAAAATTATTCAGGCATTGCGTGATTCGTATGGTTGCACAAAATCGTACGTTGCTCTTCAGGAGTAATTTTTTCAGGGGACGACAGGATGGGGAAGGGACAGGCTCAAGTGTCCTGATTGGGTCAGATTTTAAGTCTCGTTTGATGTCGACTTGTACTCAACTCGTTGTAGGTATGGGTGGGGTTGAGGTACCTTGCCTGGTGGACACCGGTCCCATGGTGTCCACCATTACGGAGAGTTGTTTCTCTACAAATGTTGAGTCTTGGGGTCAGGAACCGCGTTGGTCGTGTCATTGGCTACAGCTCCGGGCCTCAGTTAAGGTGCGTGAATGTCGGGCGTGTCGCATCCCCGCAGGCACCATGAAATTGGTTGTCGTGATCAGTGCGGGTTTTTAAAGTGTCGCCTCGTCGTATAGAGAGGTGTATTTTAAGTATTGTGCGAGGTCCACACTGGCTCGATAGTATCTACAGTTATTAAGCGTTGTATTTTTTATATATATTTGGAATTATGGGGTCCGGACAGACTTGAGTCGTGCCAGTGGTTTTAGCTGTGAGCTGTAAATTCCTCATATGGTGTATTTGGGATTAGACAATATGGCTCTGCACGTTTTTGTCTGTTGTTAACCTTCGAGGCTCCTAGTTTCGTTTTACAGTAATTGTAAGATTGTCATCGCATAGGTGACCCGTCTTCGATGCAGTGAGTTAAAGCGAGGTTGCAGGTCATCTCGCAAGCCATGTCACATTCCAAAGTGGCATGAGGAATTTGGACGTAGTTCCAGAGGAGCAGTCTGGGGCTGTTGAATTTACGGGTGCGATGCACTGAGTTAGAGCGAGGTTGTAGATCATCTCGCAAGCCATGTCGCATTCAAAAGTGGCATGAGGAATTTGGATGTAGATCCTGAGTTCCACAGGATCAGTCCAGTACGGTGAAGATACTGTGCTATGCACTGAGTTAATGACAGCCAATTTTTTAATAGTCATCATGGAGGCAGTAAGAGCTGTAGGTCTTGTGTCAAACTCTGTTCCTGCCTGGTTTCACCCTGACGACTCAGAGCGTACGTTCTGTTTAGTTCACCGTCGGGGCGACGTTGCAGAAGCTTGGGGTGGATTGTAACCGAGTGAATGAGATGAGTGACATCAGTGAGCACCTATCAGTAGGGAGCCCTCCCTATTTAAGAGCTGGTTGGCTGTAGCCTGGCATGCGTCACGTTCGTCTCCGCCTCCTTCCTTGTTTACAGTGGCTGTAGCCTGTCTTTCTTCTCCGGTTTCCCTCGGCTTGTCGCGGTGGGTGCATTTGCTGGCTGCTCGCCTTTCAGTGTCCCTGTAGTCCAGCTGAACAGCGGATTGCATGATTTGAGTGTTTGAGTATCCGTGCTTGTGAAAGGACGAGCACATTGTGTGAATGCATCGTCTACGTCCGGATTTTCCCTCTCGTCCGGGCGATTTGTTTTCCTGGTGGTGCTATAAAACGCTATTATAGCCCCGTCGATTCCTTACTTCTGGATTGAGAGAGAGCATCGTATTTTCCTGCTCTGCTGTCGCTACCGTGTGCACTACAAACTTGTTGCCATCTGTGAGAAGATTGTCACCCCACTGATGAAGGGGATCCTTGCTGTCTGGTTTTATTGATGCTTTGTGTATTAGAGTCAACTAAACTGAACACCAAACTATCCGCTCATGACCGTACCCTAAACATCATCCAACTGGGCTATATTGTAGTCAGTATTTTGACGTTGGTTATTTTATTTTTCTGTCTTGTTTTATGATTTATTTTCCTTTCAGGTGCTGAGGTTCCACGGGTGGAGGATCTCTTGTGGTGGTGGTGGTGGTGTTTTCCCCGAACGTTTGCAGTGATTTTTTTTTGAAGTCCTTGCTGTGTGTGTGAGTGCCTTCGGTGAATTAAGTTTAGTGATCCCTCCTCCCGTGGTTTGCCTCAGCCCTGTTAGTTTGTGTGTCTTTTTGGTTGTGTCTTTGTAACCAGTGTTTTAGTATAGAAAGTGTGTGTGTGTGTTTATTCAGATGTGTGTTTTTGTTTACTTGAGTATGTGTGTAGCGTAAAATCTGGCCAGTACAGCTCCTGATTGCAGTTATTTTTAATGTGATTATGATTCTGCTTTAAAACAAACTTGTATTAATAAAATACTTTTTGTACATTTTCATATCCACGTCTCTGCCTACCATTATTAGAGAATCGAACCTGAGTGACCTAGTAATAATAACCTGAGTGTTGTCTATTTCCCGGGGCGAAATTCCCCGGGTGGCGTAGTCGGAATCCTTTTTATCTGTAATACCACTCCTCTCCCGCCACACATGGAAACATATTGTTCTGTTTTCAAAGTGTACCGCTGTGCTGGTTGCATTTGAGGTACAGGTCATGGTGTTTTTTAGATTTCCCTTTTTTTCCCTCCACGGCATACTGTAACCCCTTTTGCCTTGATCTGGAGGATATCGCGGAGGTATTACTCCAAAAAAGATCACTGACACGCACGGACGGGTATACCTCTTCCCGTCATGGCAATCTGTCGTGCTGGTCGTGTTTGTCGGAAGTAGCAACAGTAACTAAGGGGGGCGGGGCTCGGCGAAAGGCTAATTGGTGTCCTTTGGTGCTGTCGATGAGAGTATTAGATGTTCAGTTTAGCGAACAAGTCAGTGCGCAAGAATAAAAGTGAAAGTGATGAAAGCAAGCAAAGAAGTCAAGACACCACAGAAAAAAAGGCTCTTTTAACTTTACATCATCTACTCGAGGATTACAATGCATAAATATTTTCATGACGACATGAGCCAACTGGAATGAAGAACCCGATCAACATAACTGATAATCAAAGTGGCAAACAAGCATTTGCTTACGGTTTGTATGCAGTCCTAGTTTTGGTTTCCCTATCTGAAATGCTAATTGGCTGCAGTCTTTCTGGTGTGTTCAAGTACAACTTTTTAGCACAGACGCATGCCACATAAGGTGATATCATTTCATGTTTTTATTTTGACATGTTTAAATGTTTTAAGTTTAAAATATCTACCACATTGAATACCTCATTAACACTGCTTAAATATGGTTAATACATGAAATATTTTAATACATATATGTATGTATAGGTGCCACTGCTATATGTCTGGTAAAATATTAATAAAAAAATAGCATTTATTTATATCTGCTCAGGTCAGATCCGTTGAGCTTGGTAAAGCCACAGTCTAATAGATTACCCCCTAGATTCAATACGAAACTCTTAGTAAAACAAAATAGTGCTAAGCATAATCTTAGCATAATCATGCTAAGGCTCTGTAGTTGTAAAAGTTTTTAATATATGCCGACCCGCGCATGATATCTGGACAAGAATCAAAGTCCAGATCAGAATGTGTGCTGCCATGGTTCGCATGAAACCAGACCTCATTTGCACCCATTGAAAGCTTATTTACACTGTCTGAATCGTTCACCCAACAGTGTGCACTACGAGCCATTCACCGTAGAGGAAATACTACACTGTTATTATTATTATTATTATTACTCTTTATTTCAGACTCATGGTCCATATGAAAAGAAGAAAGAATGAAGAGGAAAAATACACACACAGAATTTAAAAGACATACAAGCTTGCATTCCAATGCTTCCGCAAACTGGAAAAATACCTTGTATCACTTAATATAACATCATTTAAGACCATTATGATACCATTTTTTGAATCATTCAACCGACATATGAAATTATACATACACTTCCTTAAGACAGCATGCAAAGTAGGTACATTATTAAATACAAACAATCGGCTAGCACTTGTCCACCTTGGATGTTTAAGCAAAATTCTTAGTGCATCATTAAATGCCACCTGGAGTTTTTGCATTTTAGCCTTAACATACCTACACCACAAGTGAGCTGTATAAAAAGTAGTACAGAATGCCCTAAATAGAGCTATTTTAACAGCATCAGTACACATATAAAATTTACGAGCCAGCATATTAGCTTGCCCATATAACCTATAGCACTGGCGCTGCACATCATCATCATTTAAATAATTTCTAATGATGTGACCCAAGTATTTAACTTTATTTACCACATTCAATACTTGGTCATCTATATAAAAAGAAGGAAAATTTTGCTTAAGGTCCTCTTTGGTTTTAACAATCATAATCACACTCTTTTTAACATTAAATTTTATATCATGCTGCACACCATAACTTGAACAAACTCGAAGCAGCTTTTGTAATCCTGCGCTACAAGGAGACATAATAACCAGATCATCAGCATACATCAAATGGTTAATGAGACTATCACCTATTAAACATCCAGTCTTACAATTATTCAACTCCACAGAAAGACCATCCATGTACAGGTTAAAAAGAAGAGGTGACAAACAATATCCCCCCTTGCCGAACCCCATTCGTCATAAAAAACGGTTCCGATACGTTCTTACCCCATTGAACTTTTAAGGTTTGATGTACATACCAAAAATATAATATTCTTATCAAGTATGGGGGAACCCCTCTTTCTTGCAGTTTTATAAATAACTTAGTATGATTAATTCGATCAAACGCCTAGATGCATCTAAAAAGCACAAAAAAACTGTTGAATTATGTAGATTATACTTACTAACTACTTCCTTTAATGAATATATGCATAAATCAGTGCCATGCTTACTTTTAAAACCAAATTGATTATCTGTGGTTGTTAGATACGTTTTAAGCCTATCCATAAGGATTCGCTCAAATACTTTAGAAATCACACTTGCCAGTGCAATTGGCTTATAGTTTTCTGTACCAGTTATTTTACCTGTTTTATCTTTAATTACCGGTACCAGTAAAACTGACACCATGGAATCAGGTAACACACCATGGACTAAAAATCCTGTAAAGCATAAAGCAAGTAACACTGAGATCCTTGGACTAGCATGCTTCAAGTGTTCAGAAGTTATGCGATCTGGACCACAAGCTTTATTCTCAGCCAGTTTCTCAATTGCGTACTTGACCTCATCAATTGTAATTATCATACCTTCATCATTCGCCACATGACCAACTTTAAATTCCTTCTTCTCAACACAATTAAAAATATCTCCATAATATTTTCTCCATAAATTAACAATATTCCCCGCCCCAACAACCCCATCAATACTAGTTGGAAGTGGTATTTTACTATTATTGATAGTCTTGACTTCTTTCCAAAATTCATATACATTATTTTGCTGAAAGTTCTTGGCCATTGAGTTTGCCCTTATGGACATCTCGTTCCTTTTTATATACCGTACAGCATATTTAAATTTAGCATTTGCCAACTTCTTTTCCTCAAATTCTGGGCCATACCTAGCTTTACCCATTAAGACCCAGTTTTTAAATGCTGCTCTGGCCCGCAAATGCAGTTCATAGACATATTCATTCCATCCAGCCCTTAAATTATAATTTCTAACCCTTTTTTGACAAAAAGGTCTACTAGCATTATCCAAACAATCCATCATTTCATCATACATCAGACATAGATCATACTTATGCTTAGGATTCTTACAATCTGTGTTATCACACATAATTGTCTCAGTTGGCACTTCCACATTAATCAACCTCTTCTCTGTCATTAGTTTATATCCCAAAAGATAATTTACTGTGAGTCTTGCCCAATCTAATCTTCCATGTTGTTCCAAATTTTCACAAATAGTAATCCCAGGTAAACTTTCAATATTTAACATGACTGAGATTGGTATGTGGTCTGTTGTGGCCAGGTCATGCAATATTTCAACTTTATCTAAGGAATCATGTGCATCTGCTGTACATATACAATGGTCCAGCCAAGATGTTGTATTCCATGCCTCACTGATATATGTATAGCTGTCTGCAGGCAATAATATTTGGCTGGAAAAAGTCAACTTACTATCTTGACAAAACCTAATTAGCTGTTGTCCAAAAAACGACTTATTATCAGAGATATCAGCATTCATATCCCCCAATATAAATATACTTGTACATGAACTTTCCTTTATAAAAGCGCTTATGAAAGCAAGCCTATTCATATATTCATCTTCATTATGACTACATTCATATGGAGTATACACGTTCAGGATTACAAAAACTTTCTTATTATGCTCCACTTTGATTGCTATACACCAGTCTACCTCTAATCTAATTACACTAATCAGAGGATCGTATTTCTTATGCCAAAGTATGGCCACACCCCCTGGTATCCTGCCACGCAGTATTCTCATATTCAAATCAGTTGTGGATTCTCCCACACCATGAAAATCCTCATGAAGAGAATTAAGTTTATCTAGATCTTGCTTTGATAAAAAAGTCTCTTGTAAACATAAAATATCCACATTCCCCAAAAGTTTGTCAATAACAATCCGTTGTGCTTTATCACCAGCATCCCGACCCAAATGCAACCCCCGGGAGTTATATGATACAACTCTAAGATTCATAAATCATGTTCATGACTACATTACAGCAGACGCAAGCGCCTCAGATACCGACACACTTCTTAGACTAGGTGCTACTACGTCCACTGGGCCTAGATTTGCCCTGGGTTTGCGTGACTCAAAAAATCGGCGTACAAACACTCCATGTGGCCAAATCTGAGGCTCATATACATCGTCAATCTTATCACATTCAACTGTTACTTTAAAGGAGCTGTATCGATTCTGAGCGCTATCCATCTTGTGAACAAGTGACCAATCTCAGCCTGTATTTCAGAGTCTATTTATTGTGCAGGGGCGGGTGCTTCGGACTCTAGAGAGCATTAGATTGGTCATAAGATTTGATGTGAAGATGAAATATGATGTGACGTCAAAAAAAAAAAAAAAGTGACAAGCTGCAAGCTTTTGAATGCTTATATATTCTGAATGTAAATTTTGTCACTGTTTGGAGCACACTTGCCCTAAAGATAACCTTAAGACTAACATATTGATTAATACATTGTCTTCTCTTCAGGGTAGACAATGCTGAATAAAGATTGACTCCAGAACGAGTCAATCGTTCGTTCATTATCTGGCTCGGCTCGGTGTTCATCTTCAGTTCTCTCTTCACAGCAGTTCAGTCAGTGTACTGTTTGAGTACATTAATTACTCCAGGATATTGGTTTATTTTAACTCAGAGTGAGTGTCAGCCACGTTAAAAAAGTTAACAGCTTAAGTCATTTGTGGATTAATGCTTATTGGAGACGCGAACCGTTTCAAACAATTCAGTTCAATTTGGTGAACTGGTTCAAGAAAATCCAGGTACATCGAGTGATTCGTTTGCGAACCGGATATCACTAAACCGCAGTGTTTTGAAATCTCACAACAGACACGGAAGTGAAGACAATGCTGAATAAAGTCATAGTTTTTGCTATTTTTGGACCAAAATGTATTTTCGATGCTTCAAAAAATTCTAACTGACCCAGTGATGTCACATGGACTACTCTGATGATGTTTTTATTACCTTTGTGGACATGGACAGTATACCATACACAAACTTTCAATGGAGGGACTAAGAGCTCTCGGACTAAATCTAAAATATCTTAAACTGTGTTCCCAAGATGAACGGAGGTCTTACGGGTTTGGAACGACATGAGGGTGAGTTATTAATGACATCATTTTGATTACTGGGTAAACTAACTCTTTAATTTAGATTTCTTGGGGACTTTAAAGTGAATCAAACAGCAAAATATAAATCACTGCTTTTGACTAAGTAACATTTGTGACTGTAATTTGAATTATTAATCTGTATTTTTTTATAGAATAAACACCATCCAGTGTTGTTTTACATTTGATTACATTATTGAACACAACTACTTGTATCATAATATTGCATATTATGAATAGTGATTAGCCACAACATTAAAACCACCTGCCCAATATTGTGTCTCCCTCATACTGCCAAAACAGCTCTGATGTGTTGAGGCATGTACTCCACAAAAACATCCAAAATGTGTCCTGTGGTATCTGGTAAAAACACATTAGCAGCAGTTCCTTTAAATCCTGTAAATTAAGAGGTGTGGACAACAAGAATCGTATTTGTTGGTCCAGTAAATCCCACAGATCAAATTGAGATCTGGGGAGTTTAGGGCCCAAGGCAAGACCTTGATCTCTTTTATCATGTTCCTTTGGAGGTGGACTTGGGTCATCATGGGCAGTTATGCAGCCCCATACAGAGCAAACTGTAATGCACTGTCTTCGGTCATGGCATTAAGCTTTTCAGAAATTGCAGCTAGAGTAGCTGTTTTGTTTGATTGGTGCAGACGTGCTAGTCTTCACTTCCCACATGCATCATGCAATAGCATGCATCGCACAATAGTTGGTAGGTACTAACCACTTCATACTTACCACAAGGCTTGCCGTTGTGCTTAGTCATCTAGCCATCCTTATGTGGCCCTAGTCAGAGTCACTCATATCGTTTTGCTTGCCCATTTACCCTGTTCCTCTCACATAAAATTCAAGAACTGACTGTTGATTGCTCAATATCTCACCCCTTGACATATTCCATTATAACAATACAATATAATCAATTTTATTCACTTCACCTGCCAGTGGTTTTAATAAGGTGGCTGATCAGTGTTAAGAAAAACTCTAAATAGCATTCATACATTTAGTGTGAAGGTTGATTGTATCAATGCTGCTTTGCAGTACAGAAGTACTGCAGAAGTTATCATGCATTCATTTATGGTTCAAACATGTAAATAGAAAAAAAAAAGAAAATTTTATTTTGAGATGACTCACCATGGCTTCCTCACGTGCTTGCCGTTGGGACTCCAGCACAGCTGCCTTCTCTTCTAAACTGGGAACATGAGATTCCAACACAATTCGCCTGAACTCAGCCGAGGACAGGATGACAGACTGGCCAGATGGGTCCTCATTTGGGATTCTGGTTCAACAAAACAAGAGCAAAGAATTAGCTTAAAAATAGTGCCCTTAAAAACATTGAAAACATAACATATGAAGCACTGGGGTAAAAACATGGATTTACATGCTAATATCTAAAGTTACTGGCTTTGTTTACATCAAATATATTATTTAATATGACTGAATCAGGATACACCAATGTAAATCATTTTGATTAAGGGTATAAATTTTGATACCTCCCACCTCTCTATTGGCTTAGTACAAAAACTGCTTGGACAGGAGAGTTCAAGATACTACAAATAATAAGAAATGCATACATGTAGCTACTTACTAATGTTTTTTTTTCTGTTTTGCTGTGTTGGTTTTTATAATTTAAAAAAAAAAAAATGTATTCTTTTTTTTTACTATGACTAGTTTAATGATTTTGTGCTAATATAAGTGAAGGAAATACAAGAGGAGGTATGTAGCCTATAATTTCAATGCAATGTAAAGTTATGACAGTTTTTTTTCCCTAAGCTACAGGTAAGAAAAAAAGTGTGACAAAGTCGTTTCTGTGCAACTCTCTGATACCTGATGTAATAAGTCTGTATCCTAATGGAAAACCATCTGCAAAGTTGTTAATCAAAAAAGTGCATGATAAATAAAGATATTGTCTCTCAGAAAAAGAGAGTCAGTATTGAATCGCCTTAACAAGTCATTATATTTTCTAATCTTTTGCTTGTTACCGGTATACGTCACTGGGTAACACGTTTGCAAAAAAGATTTGTGCTAATATGTGATGTATACCTAGTGCAGCTTTAGGTTTCATGCGTTTATCACTTCTCGATTGGACTATTGCAACTCTTTGTATTATGGCATCTCAAAGTCCCAAGTAGCTCGTTTACAATTGGTCCAAAACGCAGGAGCCAAATTTCTAAAAAAAAAGGCCGCAAATATGATTCTGCCACCCCCCTTCTGTGAGCACTTCATTGGCTTCCTGTTAACTCTAGGATACATTTTAAAATACTCTTATTTGTTTATAAATGTTGCACAATCTCGCTCCGCATTACCTATTACCCTTACAACCCTTCCAGAGATTTAAGATCTAGTAATCAAAACCTACTATTGGTTCCCTCTACAAGGCTGAAACGTAGAGGGCCCTAGATTGTGGAACAGCTTGCCAGTACCCCTTAGAGCTGCTCCATCTTTATCGGTTTTTAAATCCCTTCTGAAAACTCACTTGTTTTCTGAAGCCTTTGCAAATTAATTGTTGCGTAAATGTAGCATATTTTATTTTTTATCTATGATCAATATGTTGTACAGCACTTTGGTCAGTTGTGTGATTGTTTTAAATGTGCTTTATAATTAAAAGAACTAGAACTAGAACTAATGCACAATACTACTGTCTTACAGGAGTAGTTTTGATAATTTGCTGTGAACCTACTATTTCCTAAGAATGTGTCAATTAATTAAGACTGACGTTGTTCTGATTACTTCGTTTAATAATAAAGAGGTAGTGTAAAGATTAGCACACAGACTTTATTATCATAATGAAATTGCCACTTATTTTGCTGCAGCAGCATTATAGGCTTAATACGGGAGAGACCAGCGAGTTAAGGCTGGTGCTGTTTTATGTACAGGTGCTTTGTCAATGGTAGCACTTGGTAACAGGCCCAAGGACTCCTCTGTGCCAATCAGAACAGGCTTGGCAAGCTGACCTGAGCTGATCAGAGCATAGTAGACTTATTTCTCACTATATTCTGAGAAAATTACGTTTTCTGACCTTTGATGCATTTAAACCTCTTGTAAGGCAATATTAGGACGCTTTAAGGTACCATATGACCTGCTCTTTAATAAGGATAGCTATATGCAACCGCAGAGCAAAAATCCTTTGGCGTCTACTTGCCTGAGGTCCCTGATGAGGTCTTTAGTGATGATGCGCACTGTCTCTGTCTTTGGCTCTTTGGGAGCAGGAGCAGAACGTGACCTCGATCTCACGCTCTCGTCTTCAGGATCGTCTTTCATATCACCAGCAGAATGCTGAGACAAGTTGAGAGAAGACAGTTGAGTCTTCCGTTTTTTTTTTTTCATTCAATGTCTACGACTGTGCAGTACACTTATTTCTACCTGTTTTAGTGTCCCAAAGAGGGTCTCGTCCACATGAGAGGTGAGGGCTCGAGTTCGATAGCGGCGAGTGAAAGCACTGCTGCCCGACTGCTTTCCACAGGAGGAAGTGGCACTTCGAGGCTGAAAATAATGAGGCATTTGAATCTTAATTAATATAATGATTCCTTTATTATCTTTGAGGAACAAATGTCATGAACAACTAATGAGTAGCTGTATGATCTAAGTCTCATTAACGCGCGCGCACGCGCGCGCACACACGCGCGCACACACACACACACACACACACCTTGTAAAATAGCTTACATAAGATAACGTTTCATTACTTTAAAAAAAAGGCTGAACCCCAATGCAAAGCGAATAGTTCATAATTTCTGACATCAATTGTTTCATTTTAAAAACCACTTACCATTTTTTTTGAGCTTCAGTGATAACAGCTGATAAGAAAGACGTTTCAACAGGGATACAAACAGTCACGACCAAGTGAAAACTTATTGCCAAGCGAGTATTTCTAATTCAAAATGTTTAAGAAAACACATGAAAAGAAACGGAAAGTAACATTGTTGAGCACCACAGCCAACAGTTAACGTTACATGCAATAAATCCGACACACTACACGCTGTGTTTGTTGTTTACGTTTCCACGGAGACGAGGTTACTGGGGTAACAGCCAGTGAATAGTATTCAGATAGGCAGTGATGGACTCGTACCATTCTACACCAATATATTTCTTAAGAAAAATAAAGCTGTCCATTAAAACGTTACGTTTATGTACAAAGTATCTGGTTTTGAAAATACTTTTATAAGTAATAAGTATTAAAAAAGTAAAACCGCAAATTCTAATTGGCGTAGGCCTAATGTAAAGTGAACAGTAGAGTTGATTTATTATTCACATTTAAGTTGTAATTATAGTTTACATTTTTATTACTGTAATGCTGCTTTGAAACAATTTGTATTTTATAGAGTAATAAATAAATATAGAAATTTATATAGAAATAAATAAATATATTTTATATACTAAAATAGATAAACATCAACAGCAAACCATGCTCACAACTATTTATTTTGAAATAGGCTACATTTACACATAACTATATATCTGTTGCATTTAGTTCCATGTCTAACTAGAACACACATATAATGAAACAATCAATATACAACAAAAATTAAAGCCATGTGATACATTTGTCTTTTGTAATTGTAATTTAATTATGTAATTTAAAGTAAATAATTATGTAATTTTGTATAAGATTTCACATACAGTTTGTGGTATTGTTTTGTCTGCATGGTAACAGATCCTAATCAGCAAAATTGTCTAATACACAAAATCTGTCAACAGAAAATTTTGTCTGGTACCTAAAATTTTATAAACAGTATTCTATAAGCCAAGAAGTTGACTGTGAAAAGCCAGTGAAGAGCAGAAGCATGACACAAAGTAATAATGATAAAAAGGAGCAGAATTTATTGCATATGCTCATACTTCATCTGACAAACACAAATCCATAATAATTGTCATACCATTTGCTTTACAACAATATCCAATAAACCTTAAATTTCCATAAACATTCCCTCTTATCTCTTATTCATGAAGACAAATAGCCCTTGAAATAACCACACATTATAAGACTAAACAACAATGGAAAAATAACATAAAAACAATTGATTATAAATGACTAATTAATTAATGAATCAATGTAATTAGTATATAAATGGCTATAATAATTATTATAAATGATTATATGGTTACATTTAATAATAGAATGATTAAATGTTTATAACTGAATAAATGAATAAAGAATAAATAAATGTAAAAGAAAGTGAAACACAAGACAAATGTATGGTTGCTCTCTTGAAGCAAAACACACAGTGTTTTAGATCATTTAAAGGGGTCATATGATGCAATTTCCGTTGGTGGCAATTTGCAACCTCACTGCTAGATGCCGCAAATATTTACACACTCTACCTTTAAGTTGTATTTACAACACTGTTCCAGAACAGTTCAACCCAAATATTCAGATGTGTGCAGCACATTTTATGGGGGACTATTCTACATTAAAATACATTTACATATGTAAAGGATTTGCCACTAATGATTCAAACACAAGTTTTCAGCAGTGTAGAGTAGCACTTTCTGTTTGTTGTTTCTCCGATCACAAATGCAGACATGGTTTTATGTTTATGGGGCGCGATGCAACGCAATGAGTAAAAAGACAGTATAATAGGGTGACCATATGAGCCATTTTCCCAGGACGCGTCCTTGCCAGGATTTCTATATTGCCTAAAACATCCAAAGTAGTTTGACCAATAACATGCAGGTACGTTACATAATCAACCAACCGTGGCATGTGAGAAGGTGAGATCTACAGAGAACGATCAAAGCAATGCAAACACATGTACATGTTAGGTGTTTGTTTGTTCATTCAACTTGAAACGTCACTACGCACCGATCATTGTATGACACCAAAGTACCAAGAGAGTGATTTGAATGCATAAGAAGCCGTCTGCTCTGCTCTCTAACTCTTATGAATGTCATACAAAGAGCAATCTGCACAGCACAAACAGCCAATATCTGGATATTTTAGGCAATATAAAAATCCTGGAAGGACGCGTCCTGGGAAAATGGCTCATATGGTCACCCTACAGTATAAATCAGTATAATCCATATTTATGTCCCCAATGGATGCAGCAAATGCCTAGTTTATAGTAGGTTTTATTGTTTTTGTCTTGTAGCCCCTGTGTTCTGACCGGGACATGCATCACAGTATGGTAATGGGCATAACATTTCCGTCACATGTTTGAGGCATTTGGCCAATCACAACACATTGGATAGGTGGCCAATCAGAGGACACCTTGCCTTTTCAAACCAATTAGCTTGTAATAAAACTACACGTTTCAGAAAGGCGGGGCTTAGAGGAAAAACAATAATGTACATTATGTGGAAAATAATGTGTTTTTTTAACCTTAAAACACATTTCATTACACTAAATACACAAAATAATGTTCTTTTTTTTGGCAACATCACATGACCTCTTTAATACGCTGCACAATTATAACAGATGAAGTGAATATAATACATATTCTCATAAGATACATAAGTATATTAGTTCAAGTAATGGAAAATCAAATGTATTATGCCAACAAATATATGGTAGCACTAATAAGCTAAATTTGTAATGTAGTTGTGTTTTTAATGATGAATTAGTATTGAATAAATGTTTTGCCTTTTAATAAACATTTCCTTCCTTTAAATGACAAAAACGATTAAACACCAGGAAAGCATTTTTTCACATGGATGGTAAATCCTGCTACTAAAATAGAATAGATCTATTCTTTGAAGAGAGAACTGAAGATGAACACCGAGCCGAGCCAGATCGAGTCAAGAACCGTTTCTGTCAGACGCGTCTGATTCGAGAACCGAGGAGCTGATGATACTGCGCATGTGTGATGCAGTGTGAAGCAGACTGACACACAGAGTGTCTGAACCGAACTGATTCTTTTGGTGATTCATTCTGAACTGATTCTGTGCTAATGTTATGAGCCCAGGTAAACCGAAGGTTTGAATCAAAGGCAATCATCGCCAATGACGCCATTACGTCGAGTGCAAAAGAACCGATGAACCGTTTTCTTCAACCGGTTTATTGAATTGAACTGTCCGAAAGAACTACTGGCGATCCGAAAACCGCTGCAACCGGTTATTGACTCATGTACGAGTCATTCATTTTCAGTTCTCTCTTCACAGCAGTTCAGTCAGTGTACTGTTTGGGTAAATGAATTACTCCGGGATTTTGGTTTGTTTTAACTCAGAGGGAGTGTCAGCCACATTAAAAAAGTTAACAGCTTAAGTCATTTGTGGATTAATGCGTATTGGAGACGCGAACTGTTTAAAATGATTCAGTTCAATTTGGTGAACTGGTTAAAAAAGATCCGGTTACATCGAATGATTAGTTCGTGAACTGGATATGACAAACTGCTTTGTTTTGAACTCTCTCACAACAGACACGGAAGAGATAACAATGCTAAATAAAGTCGTAGTTTTTGCTATTTTTGGACCAAAATGTATTTTCGATGCTTCAAAAAATTCTAACTGACCCTCTAATGTCACATGGACTACTTTGATGATATTTTTCTTACCTTTCTGGACATGGACAGTATACCGTACACACAGTTTCAATGGAGGGACTGAGAGCTCTCGGACTAAATCTAAAATATCTTAAACTGTGTTCCAAAGATAAATGGAGGTCTAAAATGAGTTATTAATTACATTATTTTGATTATTGGGTAAACTAACCCTTTAATATTTGCGCACGATCTGAGGCGCGGGTTTGTGCGCTTCAGATGAGCGCATGCACAAATCTTCTCGCTGATTTGGCTCTTATTGCTTATTCCTTTGGCTCTTAAATGATACAACTGACAAAGCTTAAATGAGTTTAGTTTAAATACACATTAACGTGTGCTGTTCAGGTCTCCACCCAGGTGATGATGAAATAAATGACTGCTCATATTTCAGCATAAGTCATTCACATTGATCAAGAGTGAATGGTTTGTCCAGGGTTTTTTTATTTTATTATTTTATCGCTGTTGTTGTAATGTCTGGGATTCCAGAATACGCATCCATCAACAGAAACATATATTATGTGCTATAATATATGTTTCCATATTACAGATGCCATATTACAGACCATAGTACAGATGCTTTGTCAGAATTTGAGTTGAACCGCGGTCCCAGCACGTGCCGAACCGTGTGTGGTGAACCGAACAGTTCGGATTTTTTTGAGCGAACCGTGCCACCCCTAGTATAAAAAGTGTTGTAAATCAGAAAAAAAATGCAATTGATCAGTAAGCCCCTCTCATCGAATGCAAATAAGCCAATGGCAGTTGAGTATCAGTTGCACAGGGACCGGAACTCAGACATCTTTTGGTTTCAGTGCCATAGAGACATTGGAAGATCTGAAGCTCGCAGTGATTTTATGGTGTTTATGCTACAAAAATGGAAAAAACAGTGTTCCTGGTGTACTTGAAAGACTATTTCTAGTGTGATGAGTGGGGCGGAGCCAAGAGCAATGGGGAACAGAACGAGGCCTAGTTCTCTCTTGTACTTCACTGTTATTACTCTTCCTTTTATCCTTCTTGAGCTCCTCTGTGGGACTCGAGACCGGTGAGTGGTGCAGGTATCACTCATTATCATTAAGTTCTCCAGCCTAGCTTTATTCCCATGGCTCTCGGCCCTGCCCCACTCATCACATACAGGTATCCTGAGAGGATGGGCAATAGAATTAATTCATCCTAAACACAAACAAAACAGAGCAAAATGTCCCTACGCATTCAACCCCAATCCCAATGAAGATGAAAAAGTTAATGTCATCTTGTGCTTTAGCAAGGTATCTCTGGCTAAAACTAGCTAACGTTAAAGTTGGTGAGTCCATACTAGCATACAAACCTAAATAGCTAACTGTTCTCATATCATGTACAGCGTAGGTCAAAAACACCTCACTGAAGATCTACATTTTAGTTCCTCTCCATATTAAACTGGTAAAATTTTAATTAATTTAATCTTACCCTGCAGGACATGAATCTTGGAAGTTGTCATATGGAATTGTGACGACCATAACATGAGGCTTCTCCCACTTGCATTGTGATATGTAAACCCTTGCTTCCAAATTAATAACTAGAATATTTATTTTAAAATATTTTATACATCCCTTAATGCCATATTTAAGTCCCATTTGAATGGTGGCCACTCTGTTTATCTAAAACATATCGGGACAAGGTTTTCACACTGACAGCTGCATGTGATTGCAAGACGGTTAACAACTCCATTTGTCTATCCGAGTTCACAACAGTAATTTAGGGGGGGCGGGACTTACCTATAGGTCAACTGTTTCTCTTTAAAAGTGTACTTGCATTGAAAATCCACCCCGAATATGGTGCGTGTGCGAACATGTGCTGACACTCCGATTTAAGGCCTGCATGAGATTTAGGTCACATGCTGTAAAGAACATGTGAATGTCAGAGGTTACATCAACAGGGATGGAGAGAGCCTTGTACTTCCTGCTGTTTTTCTCCCAAAGGTAGGTCATGCTGTTCTCTAGTGCAGGAGAACTGCAGTGATCCAGAGACACATGGAGTAAAGTCCCTTGTGATAACTCGCTGACTGCCACAATGACTCTCAACACAATGTCACGCCATTTTTGGCGAAGCACCACGCTCTCCACTTTGCCAAAGAGCACTAGAATCAAACATATGCATAGATAAGATAATTTATTTTGTTTGATAAAAAAAAGAAAGAATATGTGGAATTTCATGATTTGATGCTGAGCAACATGAAATGCCAAATATTCTTTCTTTTATTTTCAGAATCAGAAATCTGAATCTTTTTGATTCTGATTTCTGATTCTGAAAAAAAGTAAGAAAGAATATTTGGCATTTCATGTTGCACAGCATCAAATCATGAACAGAGATTTTTGTTTCAGACCTTTTTTATGGCATATGTCAGGGATCAGGTCCGTTAGTGGCTTAAGTCTGTATTCTGGTGGATAACTGTCTTTACTTGGTGTTGGTTTGAGATGTTCAGCACAGCAGCTCCACAGGGACGTGTTGTAGTAGTAATGCCCACAGCACAAATGCTCTTGTTTGGTATCATAAAGCATGGCATGGGTTGAAGAGGAACAGCAAATTTGATTGTTATTATAATCCAGCAAGAGGTTTCCACAGCATTCTGCTTTAGTTTTGTTGTAGAGATGACCTGAGCAGCACAGCTGTTTTTTGTGGTCATAGACTTCCGAACCACAGCTGAACATCTTAATCTGGTTTTGAGTATATATAATACCCCCGACACACTCTGACTTTTCAGGCACATTGCGATAAAGGATTCCATTACAGCATAGCACATTGTCATCTGCTAGACTGTAGACATCTTCACCACAGCACTGAAACACATACAGGTAAACATGATACACATATATAAGCAAACTGTTTGAGTACAGTCTAAATTTTTGGTTAAACAACATTCAAAATAACAACAGTCTTGCTCTTGTGAAATCATTATTTAATTCTAAATCACAATAAGATCCTCACACATCTCCCACCTTAAATTTACTATGTAGTACAATGCACTGAGGTGCAAATAGTATTTGCCACCAAACAGCCTGGCATGTAATGCTATTTACACTTAGTGCAAAGAAAATAATGCTGTTCACACTTAGTATAAATAGAATCTGTCACCATTTGCAATATGAGTAAATAGCCACTGCCATGATCAAAAAAATTCAGTCTATCAAAAAGGATTCTGACCTGATTAAGACCTGATTCCCTCTTGTGCAGTATCCCTAAGCAGTTGACATACTTTGACGGTTCAGCTTCTAGACAAGAAACGTTAATGATAGTGTGTGACAAAGACATTAAAATAGGTGCTAATTGCTTTAATAATATAGTTAACCCAATAATTAAAAATATGTCAGCTCTTGTTCATCCTCATGACATTTAATACCAATAAGACTTTTGTTTGTCTTCAGCACAGTGCTTTAAGTGGCCCATGACTGTTGTAACAGTGCGTAAATCAGACCTTTCTGTAACGCTAACGCTAATGAGCTTAAACTTATTTTTTGTACACAGTGCTGCGAACTGTCTATCACTCCTGTACGCGTGCATCACTGTCCTCCTCGCAGCTGCAGCAACTTGCGCTCTCTTCATCAAGATTTAAGACAAAAAGGGGACAAAGAGGTCGTATTGTCTTTGTGCATAAAGATTAATTAGATAAATGAATATCTAAATCCGTGCCTAGCCGCCTACGATATTTTTTTAGAACTTAGAAAAAAGATGCTGCAGCCAATGAGCAGCCGGCGGTTTTTTCCGCAGACACTTTTTAATGTTTATCAGACAATAACTACTCAAGATTTTGCTTTAGTATAATTTTCGGGACAATTAGGGCCAGATTCGGGATTCGGGACAACAGTTTAGATTTCGGGACTGTCCCGAATTTTTCGGGACGTCTGGTCACCCTACCTGAAAGAGCTACTGCATTACTTCATTAGATTGCGTCTGACCTGCAGCGATATCATTCAGGCTTGGTTGGGTGTCAGCCAGCGAGTCATCTGATTCTGACCGTATTGTTTTAGTTCTGAGAGTCTGAAGCCAGGAGAGCATATTAAATGTTGTTCACTGTATTAGAATTTATACAGAGCCGAGTGTGCGCAATTTCACACACCCTCTCCGGCTACGTTGAGTTAATACTGAAAGCAGTAAAAGCGACGCATGCGCTTTTCACTTTTAAAACTCAAGGGTGTATGGGTAATGTACTCTCTACTAATGTGTCTCTACTCTCGGTGGGGTGAATTAGGAACCGTGCATTGTGAAGGGTACTCTGAAGAGCGGCAGCGCAGGCAAAAGATTAAAATCTCTATTAAAACAGATGTCCAAATGAGCGTACCGGTACGCTAAAAGCACTTTCTGGGCGCACGGAGAGGTGGCGGTACGCTCAAGAGCTATATTTGGAAGTGGCAGTACTGAGTACCGGTGCGTACCGGCCCACTTAAAGCACTGCTTCAGCACATAAATTAAGATATTTTTTATAAATCATACAAATAATAGGTATATATTTTTCATTTACCTATCTACCACAAAGTTGCTCAACTACACTATTAGCATGCATGTGAAATATAAAATTTATATATCAGAATCAGAATGAGCTTTATTGCCAGGTATGTTTACACATACGAGGAATTAGTTTTTGTGACAGAAGCTCCGCAGTGCAACAGAATGACAGCGACAGAACAAAAAACACATAATAAAAGAATAAAAAATACAAAAATACAAATAAGTAGGTAAGGAAGGGCAAAATACAAATAAGAGTGATGAAACATCCCCATCCCTATAGTGGGAAACTCTCAAAGCCTACATAAGGGGTAAAATTATCTCTTTCACGTCACATACGAATAAATTGCGCAGAGCTCGGCAGAAGGAGCTGGAGTAAGCTATTGCAGATCTAGAAAACCTACTATCATCCACAAATTCACCGGATTTATATAAAGAAAGAATAAAACTCCAAACTGAACTTGATCTCCTTCTCACTTCTGAAGCTGAACAGCTTCTCCTTCGCTCTCGGGGGTTAGTGTACGAACAAAGTGACAAAGCTGGATGCCTTTTAGCTCATCAGCTGAAGGCAAAAGCAGCATCAAATCAAATTACTCAGATAATCAGTGAGTTAGGCTCAATAACTGCTAACCCTGACAGAATAAATGACACTTTTACATAATTTTTCCCCCAACTATATACATCGGAGTCCCTCACAGATGAAAACCAACTAATTAAATTTTTTGATAAATTGAACTTACCCAAAGTGTCAGCCGAGGACAATTGTCACAGGTCGGAGCGGACCACAGGTGTCGTGAGTCACGCCCCTCCCTAGTTTCCACCTCGAGGAGGTCCCAAGAACACCCCAATGACCAGACACACGAGAGACGGTAAGTAAATATTAAAACAGCTTTATTAAATTACTAAAAAAAGGTATAGGGAAGGGAGGGGGAGGGAAGCTAAAATCCAACTCTCCAATTGGGGGAGTATCAATCTCAAATCTCTTAGACTCCGTCACGGGAGATCTCGGTAAGTCCTTCACTTCTCTTTCCTTCTGGCTATGTGACGACAATCGGCTTATTCATGAGTGCCCCTTTGGTCTAGCTTGCAGGACAGCTGCCCAGGGCCCTCTCCTTTTCCTGGACGTATCAGATACAAGTGGTAAGTATTTAGAGTTTGAATGCACGGTGTATACCTGCTGCTTCCCGTGGCGAACTCCGAGGCGGCCCAGCGGGTTGGACTCCCAGTCGTTCAGATGCTGGTGGAGCTGCACAATGGCTGTCGGGACCCAACTGAGACCGTACTGGTAAGTGTACGGGAGGTGTTCGCAGTTTCTGTATCCTGAGTAACGGGTCGACGTGCAGGTAGACGCTTCAACGGGACCTGCTAGATCTGCACAAGAACATACAAGTCAGTATGACAGGACTGGACATGGACGGTGGACAGAGGGGCCACTGGCTCTTCGCTCGGGGCACAGGTAAGTCTGTAGGAAAGACAACTGAGGCTTCACTTGGGCATACAGGCGAACGTACAACACAATATGCTGGCTTTAGCTTTGGGCATAAGGGAAGTACATCAAAGGTAACTGGGACTTCACTCTGGGCATTCAGGCGAATGTCCAACACAATATGCTGGCTTTAGCTTTAGGCATAAGGTAAGTACATCAAATGTAACTAGGGCTTCACTGGGGCATACAGGCGAGTGTACAACACAATATGCTGGCTTTAGCTTTGGGCAAAAGCTTACGGTGAATATACAGGGAAGCAGAAAGGGATGTTACTCACACCTTTTGGGGAAATAGACGTCAGGCGTTCCTTTTCTGAGGTTTACCAACTGCTGATAGGGATGCAGGTCGAAAGCTGCTGCTGCGTTGGGCCGAACACGGCCTCCGCTGATGTCACACACAGGTAAGTTGTTACACCCAGGGAGTGCTACACTGGGTAGGTCGAACGCTTCCCTCTCCTTTCTGCCAACCAACAGGGTGAGTCTTCTAGACAGGGGCGAACCTTTGAAGAACTCCACAGCAGGTAATAATACACGCACAGCTGATTTCCTGCTCCAGCAGCCAACTCCTCACCATTAATACTTCCCACCATATCCACACTGTTCTTACTTGAATTTGTTTCCCACCTCCATTACGTGGGGTAGAAGGGTCAGGATGTCATCGACGGCATCTAATTAGAGATGTTGTTTTCTTCGCCCGCCTCAGTACTCACTTCCTCCACAGGATTTCGTCGGGCCTGAAAGGTGGTTTTTGACGACACAAATACAGCACAACACTGCAATTTTCAAGTGTATACACTCACAGCAAAGGACAAAGGCTCACCCACTGCACTCCACACACTCTTGGTGAATTTAGGGTCAAACCCCCCGTCTGACCAAAGACTCGTCCTGGAAACCGTGAGAACACTGATGCAAAGAATATTCAGATTTAAACGTCGCCACCACGACACCCCAACGTCTTCTCTCACTCCTGGTCCCGGCTCACCCACAATCCTCCTCCACGGTGGGGCCGCTCACTTACTATGCCAAAAACTCACAAAAAGGCTCACAGATAGTTCACTCCAGATAATTATGCTGCTGTACGCTGGTTTGGAGTACTCACACCGTTATTAACACGAGGTCTCTTTTCCCTCTTCTTTCCAGCTCCTGGATACTTCTCCTGCTGCCACGTGACCTGTCCACAAAGGGCCTCCTTCAGCGATATTTCCGGTGAGTCTTCCTGTTCTCAACCACTCAGAATTCGTTACACATGTCCATAGAGCATTTCACAGTTAGATAGACATCCCAATATACTCAGCCCGGTTTCTCAGCCAAACCCTTGTCTCCGTCTTCGCCCAGCCAACAATATTCCTCCGCCTTCTTTCCGCTGCCCTTGCCCAAACCCTCCAACTCACTCGCCGTATCGGCTGGAATACAACAACTCCTCTCTGCAGTTTCTGAGGCCCTCTTTATACTCCTCCCTCTCTCCACACTGCCCAATCCGCGATCGCCCCGTTCATCTAGCCACCTGCGATCAATGAAATCCTAATTTCCTTCCCCGGAGTTCCCGGAAGTAACTGGTGTTTGAGGATTATGGTCCGGGCGGAACCAATCTCCGTTCTTTTAGTTCCGCCCTTACAAAGTCACTACGTGACATCCTCCCCCGCCAATCCGTTCTAGTCCCTAGAACGTCTCTCTGCCCACTCACCGTAACGTGCAGGGGGGCGTCCTCGGTTCTCTCGGTGGGACCGCCGAGGTGGCGAAGCAGGATCAACTCTGGCCGGAACATCCACAGGGCCCCTTGAGACCACTCGGGCGGGCACATTCACAGGGCCCCTTGGGACCACAACCCATCCCCCAATCCACGGGGCTAAGGGCGCCGGCGCTCTTTGAGCCATCTCCACGGGTCTAGGATAATTTGGACAGGGGCGGATCATGTTGCGGTGGACTACTCAGTCCGGCCCGGCCTTCCCTTCTGGGCGAATCGTATACACGGGTTGTCCAGACCGCTGCTGGCCTTGGATCACATATGGAGTGGTCTCCCACCGGTCACTCAACTTTCCTTTACCTTGTCGCCTGTGGTCCCGCACCAGTACTCTTTCTCCAGGGAGTAGGGGGGCCTCTCGTGCAGTCCGATCGTATAGCCGCTTGTTCTTATCTCCAGCCACTCGTATCCGCTTGGTGACCTGCTCATAAGCAAAATGGAGGCGTTGATGATGACGGCCCACCCACTCTGTCAGGCCCACCTCTTCCTCGGCCATTGCTGTTCCCAACATCAGATCGGTTGGCATCCGCACATGTCTGCCAAACATTAGATAAGTCGGGGCATACCCCGTAGTACTGTGTACGCTGTTATTGTATACCTGGATTAGATTTGGCAAGGCACTCACCCAGTCGTTCTGATGATCCCGGTCCAAGGTGCCCAGTAGACCCAGCAGGGTCTGATTAACCCTTTCGAGTCGATTAACGCGGATACGCGTTTTGAGTCATTTTCTCCTGATAACCCCGAAAAGACCTTAAATTACACTTTCAGTTTTAATCGTACAGATAAGAGCAATACATCAATCGAATCTGTAAAGGGTCTACTTTTTTTTGGATACAGACATAATAACAACAAAACTTTGTGCACTTATAAAATAAAGATAACAAACAAGGTGTGCTGTCTGCAGCCTTTGTCTGCGCTGATCTTCTTTTACAAACAAGTAATTAAAATGAACTGTAACTCCGTGAATACTCAACGAAAATACATGGGGGAGATATCTATAGAAAGCTTGACATGTCTATTTTTAAACTAAACAAGTGCCGCCGAAAACAGATATTCTGTGATAAAGTAATCCATATGAAAACAACGCGATGTCTGTTTTTCAAGTCTCCCTTCATTATATCTAATGTGACCACGCCCCCGCGCTGAACGCGCTATTCAGATTCAAACTGAAGCGCGCGGCTTGAATACGCCCATAACAGAAGAAAAAGCAGCGAGCCTGTTCTTCAAGTGTTTATTTTACTGTTTGCTTCGCGATGAGAGGAATAAGACATAATTCACCCCAAAAAGATGTCATGTGGTTGAGGATTTGAGAAATGGATTTCCTCAGAAAAAAAGAATGAAGCACTTTATTCAGCAGAGATCATGAACATGAGTAAGTCTCTTTTTATTTATTTATATACTTGTACTAGTTTTCACATAACGTGTAAACATTTTACTAGTTAGACTTTTTCCAAATACTTTTTCCAAACTATAATTCCTGACTAAATGTATAGTAATCAAGTGAAACATTATGAAGTTTCAATAACAATATACAATACTATACCATTCAAAAGCTTGATGTAAATAATATAAATGTAACAAATAGATAACTGTCACAAATGTAAAAACATGCTTTTCTTTCAATTTATTCCCCCTAAAAACCCAGAAAAATATTCTCAGCTCTTTTCAACATTAATAATAATGATAATAATAATAACAATAAATGTTTTTTTTTGTAGAAAATAAGATTGTTAAAAGGATTCTGAAGGATTGTGTGACTGGAGTAAGGATGCCAAACAATTTGTTTGAAAGTCAGCTTTGATTGTTTCTAATAAACTGTTTAACTGCACCCCCAAGTGGATATTAAATTATGTTGTGGGATAATTAAATATATTCTAAATAAACTACAAACATAAAATTATATAGATTTATTTTGTTCTTGCATTCTTTCTTGTAACTCCTTCCTCTCAGTGGCACAGATGACTGAATGGCTCATTATGCAGCTCATTATGCAGGCCTTTGTCTTCTCAGGTGTAAATCACAATGATATTCATGGTAGTTGACGCCTACTCGCATATGACTTTTACCAACAAAAAGTGTCTTAGAAAATTTAAATCAATATATTGTTCTCTGTGAGTGAGTAAACAAGATGATTTTCACATCATTTAGAAAGAAAAATTCTAGGCTACAAGCTCCAGTTCTCAAAAATCCCGGGAACCATTGTTCTTTATGTGTTTTTTTGCCTTATTCAAGTGTTTTAACATTTTTAGTTTTTCACTAACCACGCATAATATTTTTTTTCTCAAAAACACAATCATGTACATACATGCATTTCTTATATTATTATAGCCCAGTTTGTGCTGATTACAGTGAGATTAGACTTTACCCATTTAGATATTTATAAGAAACTGAAAAAAGCACAAATGTCAGGGCGTGACAAAACTTCTCCAGGCCCCAAAAATACCCTTAGACTCCAGAGGGTTAAACCTCTCGCACCCCCCGTTACCCTGGGGATGGTAGGAAGTAGTGTGTCTTCGTACACCCATACAGTTGGCACAGCTCCTTTATCACCCGAGACTCAAAGTTAGGTCCTTGGTCCGAATGCAGGAACTCGGGGCATCCGAACGGCTGGAAGACAGCCCTCCACAAGGCTGTGGCGGTGGTGTTAGCCGTCTGATCTAGGGTAGGAACAGCCCAAGCATATTTCGTAAACAAATCGGTGACCACAAGAATGTTCTGGTAACGGTCCATGGGTCGGCCCAGCGTCAGGAAGTCCATAGCTACAATGTGGAGAGGGCTTTTGCATTTATGGGGACCATTGGTGCTCTGGCCTCTTGCCTTGATTTAAATAGAGTACATCGGGGGCACGCCTGGATGAAAGCACTAACTGATGCTTCTAGTCCTGGCTAATAGAAGTGTCGGCGCAGAAGGGACACCGTCTTCTCCTGTCCTTGGTGCCCCAGCTGGTCATGGTAAGCCGCTAATAAAGCTCTTACCTGATTTTCTGGTACCACAATCTGGCAGATCTCCTCATCTCGCCCCGGATCTCTGATGATTCTGCACAGTACTCCGTCTCTCAACTTGAGCTTCGTCCATTGCCCCAGCAACTTTCGTCCTGTCCCAACTTGGGCTTGTCTTTCCGCCGGCGTTGGCCTTCGGCCCTGTTCCAGCCATTGACTCAGGGTCCTCACCTCTCTGTCTCCCTGTTGCCTCTCCCTCCATCGGCGGGGGTCCCATCCCCAACTCACGGGCACCACCTCTCGCTGTCCTCCAGGCGCTTCCACCACGCCTACCATATACCCCTCCTCTCCTTGGTCCGATACTGGACCTGATGGACTCAAATTCCCCACCGCCGGGAGTCGGGACAGGGCGTCAGCGTTGGTGTGCTCTCGCCCAGGCCGATACTGGAGCTGGTAATCATAATTTGCTATCTGGGCCACCCACCGCTGCTCCACAGCCCCCAGCTTCGCTGTCTGTAGGTGCACAAGCGGGTTGTTATCAGTGACCACTGTTACCTGAGCGCCCCAGAGGTAGTCTTTGAATTTTTCGCTGAGTGCCCACTTCAATGCAAACAACTCCAGTTTGAAGGAACTATAATTGGTATCGTTCCTCTCCGCGGGATGAAGACTCAGACTAGCATACGCGATGACCCGTTCCACTCCCTTCTGCTGTTGGGCTAGTACTGCCCCCAAGCCGAGGTTGCTGGCATCTGTGTAAAGAACAAAGGGTTTAGTGAAGTCCGCGTAGGCTAAAATCGGGGCCTGCAACAGCTCCTGCTTCAGCCGTTGAAAGGCAGTCTCACACTCGGGACTCCATGTAATGGCCGGGGACCCACGGCCTCGAGGGCGTCCCGTCCCGGACAGCAGCTGATTCAAGGGTCTTGCGATCTTAGAAAAATCTTTGATAAACCGTCGATAGTATCCTACAAAGCCCAAGAATGATCTCACTTGCCTCACGGTCTTTGGGGCACTCCATTCTCGTACTGCTGCTACCTTTTCCGGGTCCACAGAAACCCCCGCGGCACTCACACAGTGGCCCAAAAACTTGACCTCCCTCCGCAGCAGGTGGCACTTGTCTGGTTGGAGCTTCAACCCATACCTCTCCATCGCCTGAAAGACCTTCTCCAGATGTTGCAGATGGGATTCAAAGTTTGGGGAATAGACAATCACATCATCAAGATATACAAGTGTGGACTCCATCAACTGACCTCCCAAACACCGTTGCATGAGCCGCTGGAACGTGGCTGTGGCATTACAAAGGCCGAAGGGCATCCGGTCCCATTCAAAAAGACCAAACGGGGTCGTGAAGGCGGTCTTTTCCCGGTCTACCTCTTCCACCTGCACCTGCCAATATCCGCTGGCCAAATCCAACGTGGAGTACCAAGCTGATTTCGTTAAGCTGGCGAGTGAGTCTTCAATTCTAGGTAATGGAAAGGCGTCCTTCTTAGTCACTTGGTTCAGTTTTCGGTAGTCGACACAGAACCTCCAGGCCCCTGTCTTCTTCTGCACCAGTACAATAGGAGCCGCCCACGGGCTGCTGCTTTCTCGAACAATCCCCTGGTCGAGCATACCTTGCAGCAGAGTCCGAACCTCGGTATATAAGGTAGGTGGTATCGGGCGATATCTCTCTCGACTGGGTCCGGCTTCTCCCGTGGGGATCCGATGTTTCACTATGTTCGTACATCCATAATCTTCATCATGGGCAGAGAAGACATGCTGCCACTTCCTTAGAAGTTCCTGTAGCTTACGTGTCTGAGTCTGCTCCAATTCCTCTCCTCGTAGGGATTCGCCCAATAGATGGCCGGGCACTTCTTCCCCAGCCGTCCTGGCGGGCGAGTCTACTTGAGTCAGGCCCACTTCGACCACTGTAGGGCATACCTGGCGAAAACTCACGTCCCTTTCTTCTCGCACTTGATGGGGCTCCACCATCGTCACTC
The DNA here is from genome assembly GCF_963082965.1 of Carassius carassius. Lineage (NCBI taxonomy): Eukaryota > Metazoa > Chordata > Actinopteri > Cypriniformes > Cyprinidae > Carassius > Carassius carassius. The sequence goes on along the minus strand of NC_081767.1, from coordinate 18,125,661 downwards.
TTGCCAAACGTTGGTGTTTGTGTAGATGTATGGCACAGGGCTTCTCATTTCGTACCTTTACCGGAACTCGTCCTCGGCGGACCACCGCCAGTCCTCGGGCCACTTCCACATCCTGACAATCCAAATGGGGCTCTACCAGTACCCAGCCTTCTGGCCCGTGTTCTTGTTGGGGGACCCTTACCCATACTATGGCCTCACTTCGGGCCGGTACGGACAGTGCATAGCGGCAAGCTACTAGACCAGTCTCTTCCCGGCCCCTCAGGACCCTGGTCATCTGGACCCGGCGACAATCAGCCACAACACGTTCCCATTCTTGTCGTTCTGCAGGCGGTATTTTCTGAGCGGGCTTAGCCCGAAATAATTCCTCCCAACACTCTGAGAGGACGTTCATACCTAGGAGGGCTCTATGAGTTCCCAAGCAGTGGTCTTGGAAGATGATCACTCCTTTCTGGGGCACAACAATTCCGTGAATTTACAAGTCCGCTAGTCTGTAGCCAATATAGGGGATGTCTAACCCATTTGCTCCCTTCAGGGTGAGCCAGGGGGCCTCTGTTCCTTGCACGTTCTGTTTCCCAAACAGCTCTTGTGACAGGCTCTCAGAAAATAGGGTGACTTGTGATAATAGGGGACAGAAGTGGACAGGCCTGTGACAGGCCTGCGGGTGTCGCTGTTGGACAGTGTTTTCTCTACTTCCTGTTGGCCTTCTGTAGCAAATTGTAGCTCCATGTAGCTGTTTTTATTTTATTTTTTTTCTAGAATCTTTATCTTACTATCACTCTCTGTTTTTTAAAGTGGTAAAATATAACTTAATTCACACCATATTTCTGATATTATCGATCAATCTTATCAGATTAACTTTGATCGTTCACTTTTATTTTATATCCGTGAGTGCAGTACACCTGCAAAGCGTTGCCACTCGTTAGCTTGTCATTAGCGTTTTCATTCGAACCTATCACTGTTTTCTTTTCTCCTCTCCCTCGCTCCAGTTTTTCACAAGTTCATCAAACAACCGCAGTAAGAATATTTCATCAAACACGGTGAGTAATGGCTTCTCCCGTCATTGTTACTTGCACCTCTTGCCACATGTACAGTTTATCTATCTCTGTCGCTGATGAGGGATTCACATGTGATAAATGCAGGGAAATAGTTAGGCTGACAGAGAAGATTTCAGAATTAGAGACACGCATCCAAACTTTAATTGAGGACAGTAAGAATGTTAGGGCTCTAGATACGGCTTTGGATGCGTCTAGCTCAGGGATTCCTGTACATTGTTCGGTTCCGGAAACAGAGCCCCTGCAGCAGGGCAACTGGGTGACGGTGAGGCAGCGTAGTCGTGGGTCAAAACACCGCTCTTCTGTTCCGATCAAAACATTAAACAGGTTCTCCCCACTCAGTGATGCACCCACTGAGAAACCTGATGAAAGTGCTCTAGTTATTGGTGATTATATTGTATGGAACGTGAATATAGAGACACCAGCCACCATAGTCAAATGTTTACCGGGAGCCAGAGCGCCTGACATCTTGGCAAATTTAAAAGTGCTGGCTAATGCTAAACGTAAATACAGTAAGATTGTTATTCATGCCGGCGCTAATGATGTTCGACTTCGCCAGTCGGAGATCACTAAAAATAACATTAAAGAGGTGTGTGAACTTGCAAGCACGATGTCAGACACTGTAATATGCTCTGGTCCCCTCCCTGCTTACCGTGGTGATGAGATGCATAGCAGATTGTCATCACTCAATGGCTGGATGTCTAAGTGGTGCCCACAGAATAACATAGGTTTCATAGACAATTGGACGAGCTTTTGGGGCAGACCTGACCTGTTTAAAAGAGATGGTCTTCATCCCTCCTGGGGTGGCGCCACTCTTCTCTCTAGAAATATGGCAAATAGTCTTAGTGTTTATACTTGACTAACTGGGGCCCAGGTCAGGAAGCAGACAGACTGGCTAAACCAACCGTCTGCTAGCTGCCTCCCGTCACAGAGGTCAGTTAATTCTCAGCACATAGAGACTTTTTCACCTAGATATCACACTATAGAGACTGTGTCTGTTCCCCGAACTAGAAAAAACAAAAAACGTCCAAACCAAGTTGAGATTAACAATTTAATTGAGGTTCAACAAATAAAAAACAGAAGCAATATGGATGAACAAATAATAAAGCTTGGCTTATTGAATATCAGATCCCTTTTTACGAAAACACTTTTTGTAAATAATATGATCACTGATCATAATATAGATGTACTCTGTTTGACAGAAACCTGGCTAAAACCTGATGATTACATTATTTTAAATGAGTCCACCCCCCAAGATTACTGTTATAAACATGAGCCACGTCTAAAAGGTAAAGGTGGAGGTGTTGCTTCAATTTATAACAACGTTTTCAGGATTTCTCAGAGGGCAGGCTACAAGTATAACTCGTTTGAAGTAATGGTGCTTCATATAACATTATTATATAACATTCATATATCATTATCCAGAGAAACAAATGTTAATGATAAATCCTCTGTTATGTTTGTACTGGCTACTGTATACAGGCCACCAGGGCACCATACAGACTTTATTAAAGAGTTTGGTGATTTTACATCCGAGTTAGTTCTGGCTGCAGATAAAGTTTTAATAGTTGGTGATTTTAATATCCATGTTGATAATGAAAACGATGCATTGGGATCAGCATTTATAGACATTCTGAACTCTATTGGTGTTAGACAACACGTTTCAGGACCTACTCATTGTCAAAATCATACTCTAGATTTAATACTGTCACATGGAATTGATGTTGATGGTGTTGAAATTATTCAGCCAAGTGATGATATCTCAGATCATTATTTAGTTCTTTGCAAAATTCATATAGCCAAAATTGTAAATTCTACTTCTTGTTACAAGTATGGAAGAACCATCACTTCTAACACAAAAGACTGCTTTTTAAGTTATCTTCCTGATGTATCCAAATTCCTTAGCATATCCAAAACCTCAGAACAACTTGATGATGTAACAGAAACTATGGACTCTCTCTTTTCTAGCACTTTAAATAAAGTTGCTCCTTTACGCTTAAGGAAGGTTAAGGAAAACAGTTTGACACCATGGTATAATGAGCATACTCGCACCCTAAAGAGAGCAGCCAGAAAAATGGAGCGCAGCTGGAGGAAAACAAAACTAGAGGTATTTCGTATTGCTTGGCGGGAAAGTAACATATCCTACAGAAAAGCATTAAAAACTGCTAGATCCGATTACTTTTCTTCTCTTTTAGAAGAAAACAAACATAAACCCAGGGATTTATTCAATACAGTGGCTAAATTAACGAAAAATAAAGCCTCAACAAGTGTTGACATTTCCCAACACCACAGCAGTAATGACTTTATGAACTACTTTACTTCTAAAATCGATACTATTAGAGATAAAATTGCAACCATTCAGTCGTCAGCTACAGTATCACATCAGACAGTGCACTATAGACCCTGAGGAACAGTTCCACTCATTCTCTACCATAGGAGTGGAAGAATTGTACAAACTTGTTAAATCATCTAAACCAACAACATGTATGTTAGACCCTATACCATCTAAGCTCCTAAAAGAGGTGCTTCCAGAAGTCATAGATCCTCTTCTGACTATTATTAATTCCTCATTGTCATTGGGATATGTCCCCAAAACCTTCAAACTGGCTGTTATTAAGCCTCTCATCAAAAAACCACAACTTGACCCCAAAGAACTAGTTAATTATAGACCAGTCTCGAATCTCCCTTTTCTGTCCAAGATACTAGAAAAGGTGGTATCCTCACAATTATATTCCTTCTTAGAGAAAAATGGTATATGTGAGGATTTCCAGTCAGGATTTAGACCGTATCATAGTACTGAGACTGCTCTCCTTAGAGTTACAAATGATCTGCTCTTATCATCTGATTGTGGGTGTATCTCTCTATTAGTTTTATTGGATCTTAGTGCTGCGTTTGACACAATTGACCACAACATTCTTTTGCATAGACTTGAACACTTTGTTGGCATCAGTGGAAGTGCATTAGCATGGTTTAAATCATACTTATATGACCGCCATCAGTTTGTAGCAGTGAATGAAGATGTATCCTATCGATCACAAGTGCAGTATGGAGTACCTCAAGGCTCAGTACTAGGGCCGCTACTCTTCACGCTTTATATGTTAGCCTTGGGAGATATCATCAGGAAACATGGTGTTAGCTTTCACTGTTATGCTGATGATACTCAGCTCTATATTTCTATATTTCTATATTTTTTCAGCCCGGTGAAACACACCAATTTGAAAAACTAATGGATTGCATAGTCGATATAAAAAACTGGATGACGAGTAATTTCTTACTGCTAAATTCTGAAAAAACAGGTGTTAATTATAGGACCTAAAAACTCCGCTTGTAATAACCTAGAACACTGTCTAAGACCTGATGGTTGCTCTGTCAATTCTTCGTCATCAGTTAGGAACCTAGGTGTGCTGTTTGATCGCAATATTTCCTTAGAAAGCCACGTTTCTAGCATTTGTAAAACTGCATTTTTCCATCTCAAAAATATATCTAAATTACAGCCTATGCTCTCAATGTCAAATGCAGAAATGTTAATCCATGCATTTATGACCTCAAGGTTAGATTATTGTAATGCTTTATTGGGTGGTTGTTCTGCACGCTTAGTAAACAAACTACAGCTAGTCCAAAATGCAGCAGCAAGAGTTCTTACTAGAACCAGGAAGTATGACCATATTAGCCCGGTCCTTTTAACACTGCACTGGCTCCTTATCAAGCATCGCATAGATTTTAAAATATTGCTTATTACTTATAAAGCCCTGAATGGTTTAGCACCTCAGTATTTGAATGAGCTCCTTTTACATTATAATCCTCTACGTCCGCTACGTTCTCAAAACTCAGGCAATTTGATAATACCTAGAATATCAAAATCAACTGCAGGCGGCAGATCCTTTTCCTATTTGGCGCCCAAACTCTGGAATAACCTACCTAACATTGTTCGGGAGGCAGACACAGTCTTGCAGTTTAAATCTAGATTAAAGACCCATCTCTTTAACCTGGCATACACATAACATACTAATATGCTTTTATTATCCAAATCCGTTAAAGGATTTTTAGGCTGCATTAATTAGGTAAACCGGAACCGGAAACACTTCCCATAACACCCTATGTACTTGCTACATCATTAGAAGAATGGCATCTACGCTAATATTTGTCTGTTTCTCTCTTGTTCCGAGGTTATTGTGGCCACCAGATCCAGTCTGTGTCCAGATCAGAGGGTCACTGCAGTCACCCGGATCCAGTACGTATCCAGACCAGATGCTGGATCAGCACCTAGAAAGAACCTCTACATCCCTGAAAGACAGCGGAGACCAGGACAACTAGAGCCCCAGATACAGATCCCCTGTTAAGACCTTGTCTCAGACGACCACCAGGACAATACCACAGGAAACAGATGATTCTTCTGCACAATCTGACTTTGCTGCAGCCTGGAATTGAACTACTGGTTTGTCTGGTCAGAGGAGGACTGGCCCCCCAACTGAGCCTGGTTTCTCCCAAGGTTTTTTTCTCCATTCTGTCACTGATGGAGTTTCGGTTCCTTGCCGCTGTCGCCTCTGGCTTGCTTAGTTGGGGACACTTCATCTACAGTGATATCGTTGACTTGATTGCAAATAAATGCACAGACACTATTTAAATGAACAGAGATGACATAACTGAATCCAATGATGAACTGCCTTTAACTATCATTTTTGCATTATTGACACTGTTATCCTAATGAATGTTGTTTAGTTGCTTTGACACAATGTATTTTGTTTAAAGCGCTATATAAATAAAGGTGACTTTGACTTTGACTCCAACATAAGAAGGTTTCTAGGCGTCATCCTCTCTCCATCTTCCTCTAACATCCCAGAGGTAATAATAGCTCTTGACGCAGAGAAGGCCTTCGACAGGGTGGAGTGGGACTACCTCCTCTTTTCCCTGAGACAGTTTGGTTTTAATACTAACTTAATATCATGGATCAGATTACTTTATTCGTCTCCCTGCGCCTCTGTCTGCACAAATAACCAACATTCTATTCCGTTCCCACTTTCTCGGGGAACACGACAGGGGTGCCCGTTATCCCCATTATTATTTGTGCTGGCGATTGAACCATTATCAGCTGCTCTAAAAATAGAGGAGGGACTTGGGGGGATTGAAAGATGGGGCATAAAGTATCAAGTTTCGTTAAATGCAGATGATCTGCTTCTTTATGTAAGTAACCCTTTGGCAAGCATCCCACGTATCCTGACTTTGTTGAATTTCTTTGATCGTCTGTCGGGATTTAAGCTAAATATCTCTAAATGCAAATACTTCCCAATGAACCAATTAGCCATAGCCATATCGCCATCAACTATACCTTTTAAAATTGGCAACACAAGATTTAAATACCTTGGCATTACAATTACACAATCCTTTACAATTACACAATGCGAGAGCAAAATCTTACTACATTAACAACGATGGTCAAGTCCGATTTACAAAGATGGATTTACCTTCCGTTGTCCTTTAAAATTTAAATGATAAAAATGAATGTATTACCAAGATACTTTGTATGTTTTTCAATGCCTCCCCATCTTCCTCCCCAAGTCCTATTTCACAGCTATAAATTATATTATCTCATCATTCATCTGAGCTGGTAAATGGCCAAGGGCAAGCCGTACACTGCTTTGTAGGCATAGATCGGCTGGGGGGCTGGGTCTACCCAATCTTATTGGCTACTACTGGGCAGCCAATGTGCATAAGATAATATCTTGGTTTACTTCCCCTCAATCTAGTTGGTGCCAGAGTGAATCAGCCTCTTGCTCCTCGTCGCTGCTAGCTTTAACATGTAACACCTTGCCCTTCTCCCCAACAAGCTTCACTTTTAATTCGGTTGTAGTTGGAACTCAAACAATTTGGACGCAAATAAGACGCCACTTCGGTTGGCTCACCCCCCCTCCCCAGCAACTCCTATTTGCAACAATCCCCTGTTCAGTCCAGCAAAGACGGACTCACGATTTTCAGTGATGAGATGCATAGCAGATTGTCATCACTCAATGGCTGCGTAGTCTGGGAGACCTGTACATTGATGGTATATTTGCGAGTTTTAACCAATTAATATCTACCTTCAATCTACATAAATCAGACTTTTTCCAATACTTCCAGTTGCAGACGTCATTCCCACAGATTCCAACACCCAGTGTTTTTCTAATTTATTGTCCTCCAACAATTAATCTATTTTACATAAGATCAAGATGAACTGGGAGTCAGAACTGCAATTGAATCTCTCTGAAAATTTTTGGGAGGGAGACATAGGGGTTGTTAACTCGTCATCAAGCTGCGCTAGACTGTCACTAATAAAAATTTAATAAATTTAAAGTCTTCCACAGATTACACTATAGTAAGGACAAATTATCAAAGCTCTATCCAGACAAATTTGATGATAATTGTAGCAGATGCTCGCAGGCCCCATGCAATCTTACCCACATGTTTTTGGCATGCCCCAAGTTGTCTGAATTCTGGCAACTATTCTTTAAAACAATTTAAAATATATTAGGCATAAATTTAACTCCAACCCCACATATCGCTATTTTTGGCAAGCCCCAAGACGACATCCGTACCACAACCACTCAAAATAACATAATTGCCTTCATCTCTCTTATTGCTCACAAGAGAATTCTGTTATTGTGGAAGTCTCCTCAACCGCCATTAATCAAAGTTTGGCTAGATGACATTTTAGGCCTTTTGAAACTGGAGAAAATAAAAAATTTTACTTAGGGGGTCAACTGGCAGGTTCTATACTCAGTGGAGACCACTTCTTAACTATCTAGATAAGCTGCCAGCTCAAGAAGTCTCTTTGTAGAGTCCCACTATATGGTTATATAGGTACTATTCCTTCTGTCCCGGTCCGCCAGCAGCAGATAGCCCCCTGCTTTTGATCTGTTCACCTTGAGACACTCCAACATAACAGATAACAGCATATAACTCGCTTGGATGTCTGAGGAGTTTGTTTGATATTTACTTTGTACAGTTAAGTTTTTTGCACTAGAAACTTACATTGGTATCTTTAATTATTACTGTATAGGTATAGGTGTATATAAATGTATATATGAGTACATATAAAGGTTTTAATATATTTTTTGTATTTTATTTTACTTGTATTTTTAATTTTTTTTTTTTTAATTTATTTTATTATTACTTAATTTTTTAAATGTGTAAGTGGATTATGGGTTTGGGGAGGGGGAGGTTGTTAAGTTCATAAAAAGAAAAAAAGACATTGTATTCTTGTAGACACTGTGCAAAATTTAAGTGTACATTAGGGCTGTGCGATTAATCGAAATCGAAACAAAATCGCGATTTGAGTGTGCGCAAATTCTAAATCGCTTTATAGCACGATTTTCCGCATCCCCGACCTCCCGCAGTATGTTATCTGAACCAATCAGGATGCAGTTCACCTAAGTGGAGCGCAAAAACAGAGCAGACTGGGCATATGCCTAACTCCAGGTTCACACACTCTGTCTGTGATGCATAGCCTTTTTTTTCGAACCCATGTTAACGGATCAGAACGTTCACACTGCACAAGGTAAAAAGATGAGAATAGAAAAGGTTATAAATAGAAAGGTGCGAAAAGATTTAATATCTTGCGCATGAGCACAGAGAGAGTTGTGAGTGCACAGGACACAGGTTGAGTGAGAGGAGACACGTTGTAAGGCAGCGTGTATCTGAGCCGTATACGGTCTATGATCTGACAACACGCATCTGGTTTTGTTAACAGAGCAAAGGAAATCTGCGTGCGAGCTGATTGATTCGTGCTCGTGCATTATTTTAATGTGCTTTCTTGTTACAATAACGCACTCTCATTGCTGCTTCTGAACCGCGTACATGCAGACGGAGTACGTGTGAACCTTGGGTAATAAATATATTGGGCAAAACATAAGAGCACCTGAGGCACCGCTACAGTGAGCTTTATGACCAATGCATGGCAAAAAAAAACCTAACAAACAAAAAAAAAACAATCCCTGAACACAATTTTATTTTATTTTTTATTATAATTTTTTTGCCATATGTCTAGATTTTGTTCGACATCTTTACTTAGTGATTATTTTGACTTAAGTCTGTTCTAGAGACATTTTACAACTTTTTGATGAGGCTCTCATTGGTTTTCTTTTTCAAATTTATACCGAAGGCATTTATGACTGTAAAGCATGTCTGTGTGTGTCAAAATCGTGATTAAAATCGAAATCACAAAATTGATCAAAAAATTGTGATAGGTTATTTTGTCCATATCACACAGCCCTAGTGTACACTAAGTATGTGTGTTAGATAAATAAGTGTACTGTATGTGTATTTAAATATAAATAGTGTAGTGTGTTCCACAGTTATTATCAAGTGTTCACTAGATGGATTGGCTGAGAAACTGTTCCAGTGTCAGATCGTTCTGGTGCTCAGTGCTCTGTAGTGTCGACGAGGTGGCAACAGTTCAAAGAGGGAATGTGCTGGATGTGAGGGGTCCAGAATGATTTTGCCAGCCCTTTTGCTCACTCTGAATAAGTACAGTTCTTGAATAGAAGGGAGGGTTGTACCGATGATTCACTCAGCAGTCTGGACTACCCTCTGTAGTCTTCTAAGGGTAATCTTCAGATTTAGAAGCTGAGCTGAACCAGACAGTTACTGAAGTGCAGAGGATGGATTCAATGATGGTGGAGTAGAACTGTTTCAGCAGCTCCTGTGGCAGGTTAAACTTCCACAGCTGGCAAAGGAAGTACAACCTCTATTGGGCCTTTTTACAATTGAGTCAATGTGAATGTCCCACTCCAGGTCCTGAGAGATAGTGGGGCCCAGGAACCTGAATGACTCCACTGCAGTCACAGTGCTGTTCATGATGGTGAGTGGGGAGAGAACAGGGGGGTTTCTTCTGAAGTCCACTATCATATCCACTGTTTTGAGCCTGTTAAGCTCCAGGTTGTTAAGAGTGCACCAGACAGCCAGCTCTTTAACCTCCTGTCTGTAAGCTGACTTGTCACTGTCCTGAATGAGGCAGATGAGTGTGGTGTCATCTGCAAACTTCAGGAGCTTGACAGATGGGTCCTTAGACGTGCAATCATTAGTGTACAGGGAGAAGAGCAGTGGGGAGAGAACACAGCCCTGGGGAGCTCCGGTGCTGATTGTATGGGTGCTGGATGTGTATTTTCCCAGCCTCACTAGCTGCTGCCTGTTTGTCAGGAAGCTGTTGATCCACTGACAGACGGAGGTGGGCATTTAGAGTTGAGTTAGTTTGGGCAGGAGGAGGTTTGGAATCATAGTATTAAAGGCCGAGCTGAAGTCCACAAACAGGATCCTCACATAAGTCCCCGGTCTGTCTAGGTGTTGCAGAACATAATGCAGTCCAATGTTTACTGCATTGTCCACAGACCCGTTTGCTCTGTAGGCAAACTGAAGAGGATCCATCAAGGGTTCAGTGATGTCCTTCAGGTGGGCCAGCACCAGTTTTTCAAATGACTTCATGACCACAGACGTTAAAGCCACAGGCCTGCAGACATTTGGTCCTGTAATTTTTGGATTTCTTTGGGATGGGGATGATGGTGGAGTATTTGAATCATGAATGGACTTCACACACCTCCAGTGATCTGTTGAAGATCTGTGTGAAGATGGGGGCCAGCTGGTCAGCACAGGATTTCAGACAGGCTGGTGTAACACAATCTGGGCTTGGTGCTTTTTTCCGTTGCTGCTTCCGGAAGACCTGGCACACCGCATCCACGCTTATCTGTATTGTAGGTGTGGGGGAGAAAGGGGATGCTGGAGGTGTGAATGGTGAGAGCGGTTTAGGATGGGTTGAATGAGTTGTGAATAGTGTGAACGGTTGTTTGGAGAGGCGTTCAGGGTGGGTTGCAGGAGTTGTTAATGGTGCGAATGGTTGTGTGGAGGCAATTCAGAGCAGGTGATGGGTGTTCTTCTTTCATACCTGCAGTAAAACTTGTTCAGATCGTCTGCCAGTTGTTGATTCTCTGCAGTGCTGGGGGATGGTGTCTTGTAGTTGGTGATCTCTTACAGACTTTTCCACACAGATGCTGAGTCTTTGGAAGTGAACTGAGTCCTTATTTTTCCAGAATAATTCCTTTTTGCAACTTTGATATCATTTTCCGGTGTGTATTTAGCCTGTTTATACAAGACATTGTCCCCCTTTCTGTAAGCATCTTCTTTGGCCTGACAGAGCTGTCTGAGTTGTGCAGTGAACCATGGTTTGTCACTGTTGTAAGTTAGATGAGTCCTGGTAGGAATACACATATCCTCACAGAAACTGATGTTACATTCTCTGTGAGTTCATTCAGATCAGTGGTAGCAGCTTCAGAAACACTCCAATCAGTGAGGTCAAAACAAGAATGTAAATCCTGCCGGCAGCTATAGGAGCTACTGTAACATTAGTAAAAACTTTGTTCCCGTTGGATCGTGAAGATACATTGAATGGATTATACGTGGATCGCTATTGGAAGTGGTTTTCCGTATCAACTCCAAACAAAGGACGGTGAATGAGGATTAAAGGGATCCTGCTCACTGTAAGTTTGCAACACGGACATAGGACGGAAACCAAGGAAGGCCGGTGGGTGCTGTTTACCTTGTTTAAAGGCTCCATAGCCAGTCATGTTGCGCTGATATTACGTGCTGGTTGTGTTGTTGGTCATGGATGGAAAGGAGAAATTAGACTCTGAGATGGCTACTGGTGTTGATGGTGGAGATGCTGTTATGGAAAAGGTTGCAAATGATGATTGTGCTGTTGATGAAAATGAGTTGCAAAAAAGAATTAGGAAAATGACCGCTAAGGGGGTTACTCTGCTATTTGAAAATTTGCAAAGAACTAGAAAACAGAAGTTGAATCAAGTAAACAAAATCAAACAAAAGGTGAATGATCTGTTTTCTCTTAAGATCACATGTCAAACTGTAACAGATGTTGAAAAACAAATTAACAAGTTTAATAAATATTGGAAAGAGGCTGAAGAACTGCATAACTCAATCGTTGAAATGCCGATACCTCAGGATGAGTATGATAAGCAAAACAAATTGTTCCGTGCAAAAATGACTGAAAACCAGGAATTTTATAAAGATGTCAGAGAAAGGTTGGCTGATACTGGAAAATCTTTGAACGTGGATAAAACTTGCGATGCTTCATCTATAAAAAGCAGTGAAATAGGACCTGATGACAGTATTTCAAATGTGTCCACAAAACGATCTCATCATAGCAAAGCATCAAAAGGTTCAACTACTACTTTAAGTTCAACATCTTCTGCACGGATAAAGGCCATTCCTGAAAAGGCTGCATAATTACAACATGCTGCTGCTATGGAGAGGAGATATGTTTTGGAGGAAGAGGAAGAGAGACTTCGCATTCAAAGTGAAAGACTCAAAAAACAAAAGGAACAACTCATGATGAATGCAAAAATAGCAGCCAACGATGCAAAGTTGTCAGTTTAAACAACTACGCATGATGGAAGTAGTAGAAGGGCACTCTCTGATGATTCAAAATGTAAAAAATCACATTCACTTCATCACAATGTACAACTATTCTACTCAAATTCCAATGCACTGTTCAACCACACAACAAACTTCAGGTATGCAGAACCAGGCAGCTGCTGTTCAAAATAATCCAGTCTCTCATTGTCAATCACAAGTTTATTCTTCACAAACTTCTCCGCAAACTGATACTGGACAAAATATTCTGTACAACATCATGCAGCAACAGGCAAATATAACAGCCCAGCTTGCTCATCGGGGGGATACGGCTTCTTTACCTCCTCGAGTTATTCCAATCTTCATTGGAGATCCATTATAGTTTACTGCTTTTATTCAAACTTTTGAGCATGGAACTGAAAGAAAGACCACAAATTCAAAGGATTGCTTGTATTATCTAGAACAGTACACTAGAGGACAACCGAGAGAACTGGTTAGAAGCTGTCAGCATATGCCAGCTGAACAAGGATTCAAAAAGGCCAAGGATTTGTTGAAGGAGCACTTTGGCCATGAGTTGAAAATCACAGCAGCCTATATGGAAAAGGCATTGAATGGGCCTGTAATAAAACCTGATGACATCGATGGTTTGCAAGCATATGCTTTGTTTCTAAGAGGGTTTTGCAATGTGATGATAAACTTGCAGTATATGGATGAGAATAACGTTTCATCGAATCTCAAGAACATCATGTTAAAACTGCCTAACCGACTCAGGGAAAAATGGAGAGCCATAGTCTGTGAGTTACAAGAACGCAATGGTTGTAGGATTAAGATTAAAGATATGGTGGATTTCATTGAGCATCAGGTTAAGGTTCTCACAGATCCTCTCTTTGGAGATATTAAAGATATACAACCACCCATATTACATAAAATCAAATCTGCTCCTCCTTACAGTGGTAAAGGGCAGCATTCAGCTACAGTGGCTATAGTAAACACTGTTGAAGGTTTTCAGCCTAAAGTCCATCACAGCACAGCTCTGCATCCTGCTGCTATGCATGCAAAGAGAACCATGTTTTGGAAAAATGCCCTTTGATTCATAAGATGACTCACAGTCAAAAGATTGAGTTTTTGAAGAATTATGGTTTTTGCTTTGCTTGTTTGAAAATTGGACACTTTAGTAAAGATTGCACAAGTCAACAAACTTGTTGTGTGTGCGGTCAGAAGCATCCTACTATACTGCATATCTCAGCTAAGAGTAAACCCTTTGAAGATAAGCTAGTGAGTAATGCTCTTGTTACTCTGCAGACCTATGCTCATACTGGGGCCGGAGAACAAGACTGTTCATTGTCTATTGTGCCAGTTAAGGTGAAGTCTAGGCTTGGAGACTTTACAGTAACAACATATGCCTTCTTGGATCCAGGGAGTACAGCCACTTTTTATACCGAAGGGCTTATGCACAGCTGAAGATGAATGGGACAAAGAAGTGCATATTGCTGCGAACAATGGGACATGAAAATGTGGTTAATACATCTGTGCTCACTGGATTAGAGGTATCAGGAATCTCTGAGGATAAATTCTCGGATTTGCCAGAAGTCTTTACTCAGAAGACAATACCTGTAAACAAAGGCAATGTAGTTGATCAAAGGGATCTAAGAAAATGGAAATATTTGGATGTTGTTAATATTCCAAAACTGGATGCTGAAGTTGAAACGGTCATAAACGGGTCATAAACGGTCTTGTAAAAGAAGCAGATGATGGAAGAAAGACTGTCTTTCAATCAGTTACTGCTAATAGGATCTCGGTTGCCAAGATAGAAGAATTACTGGTTGCACAGTATAATCAGGATTTCAATGAGAAATCTTTAGAAGATGACTTCAAACCATCTAGAGAGGATCAACGTTTTATGGAGATAATGGATCAGTCAATTACCACTGAAAATGGTCATTATTGTATTGACATGCTATTTAGGAAGCACGACGTTATCATGCCTAATAATAGGTGCATTGTGGAACAGCGTTTAATGAGCTTGAAAAGAAAGTTCACTAAGAACCAGGAGTTTCAAGAACAATACTCAGCCTTCGTCACTGATGTTATTGACAAGGGGTATGCTGAAGTAATACCACAAGATCAGTTACAGCGGGATGATGGAAAGGTGTGGTATATCCCACATCAAGGGGTAGTGCAGTCTTTAAAGGAATGTCCTTGAATTCACAATTACTGCAAGGCCCAAATCTCACCAACACATTGTTGGGGGTTTTGACCAGGTTCAGGCAAGATCATGTGACTTTGATGGCGGACATTGAGGCTATGTTCCATCAAGTAAAGGTGTCACAGAGGAATATGGATTTTCTTCGTTTTCTGTGGTGGCCAAATGGTGACATTACGCAAAGCTTTAAAGAGTATAGAATGAAAGTTCATTTGTTTGGGGCAATTTCATCACCAAGTTGTAGCAATTATGCTTTGAGAAAACTTGCGGATGATTACAAAGATCGCTTTCCAAACAGAGTCTTGAATACCATCTTGCATAACTTCTATGTAGATGACTGTTTAACATCTGTTCACACAGAAGAGGAGCCACTTCACATGGTTAAAGATTTAACTGCAGTTTGTTCTAAATGAGGATTTCAGTTATCCAAATGGATGAGTAATAGTCGTAAGGTACTAGCAAGTATTCCAGAAGAACATCTGTCAAAATCAACAAAAGATCTCAACCTGGATAAAGACAACTTACCTGTGGAAAGAGCGCTTGGGTTACACTGGTGTGTGGAATCTGATGCATTCATGTTCAAGATTGCCGTAAGTGAAAGACCATACACAAGACGAGGCATTTTGTCTGTTGTTAGTTCTATTTACGATCCTTTGGGATTTCTTTTACCATTAATACTGCCTTCTAAGTTACTATTACAGGAACTATGTAAAAGAAACATTGGATGGGATCCAATTGGCATGTTAGTGCTCAAGGTGGCTGCAAGATCTCAAAATGGTAGTTATGGTGAAAGTGGACAGATGCATCATGCCAAAGGATTTTGGAAAGATCAAGATGGCTCAATTGCATCACTTTTCAGATGCAAGTGAGTGTGGTTATGGAACCGTTTCTTACTTTCGTCTGGAAGATGGAAACAAAAGGGTAAGACTTTCCTTTATGCTTGGAAAATCTAGAGTCACTACTTTAAAACAGATAACAATAACCAGACTTGAACTTGCAGCTGCTGTTTTAGCAGTCAGAGTTGACAAGATGCTCAAGAAGGAACTTCAAACGGATTTGGACAAGTCAATGTTTTGGACAGACAGTCAAACTGTCTTGAAGTACATTGCCAATGATGCAAAGAGGTTTCATACATTTGTGGCAAACAGAGTGGCAGTCATCAGGGACGCAACAGACGTTGCACAATGGAGACATGTTGGAACAAAATTTAATCCTGCTGATGATGCCTCTAGAGGCATGTCTGTTGAAACTTTCTTGAAAGCCAATAGATGGATACAGGGTCCAGATTTCCTGTTGGAAGCCTTAGAAGAATGGCCACAATCCTATTGTGACCAGGCCTTGAAGGATAATCCAGAGGTTAAAAAGGACACAGTAGTAATTGCTGCCATTTCCAAAGGTTTTGACACTGCTACTAATCAACTTTTGAACTATTTTTCTGATTGGAAAAAATAGAAAATTGCAGTGGCATGGATTCTAAAGTTGAAGGATGTGCTCTGGAGGCTCAAGCAACACAGGACAAATATACAGTCCTCTGCTACTTCTGGAATGAGTAATTTTGCATTAGAACAGGACGGAGTTGAAGAGGAAATGAAAAGGTTCCGAACTGGATTCTGTTGTCAAGGTCTTACACCAAATGATCTTTCTCAAGCAGAATCAGCAATTATTGGATTTTCTCAATGTGGTTCATTCAAACAGGAAATTTCTTCTCTGCAAAGTGGAACATCTGGAGTCAAAAGGAGTAGTAACATCTACAAGCTTGATCCAGTATTGACTGATGGTTTACTTAGAGTGGGTGGAAGACTTAGTAGATCAGCAATGCCTGAGGAGATTAAATGTCCGGTTATCCTGCCAAAGGAACATCATATATCCAAACATAACATGCATCATGTTCATAAACAACTAGGCCATGCAGGGAGAAACCACATGCTGTCAACATTGCAGAAAAAGTACTGGATTATTAAAGCAAACTCTGCTTGTAGAAAAGTAATCTCTGAGTGTGTCGTATGTCGACGTTTTCAAGGCAAATTTGGAGAACAGAAAATGTCTGACTTACCAAAGGAAAGGATTGTGCCAGATTTGCCTCCTTTTACTAATACTAGTGTAGACTACTTTGGACCTATTGATGTGAAAAGAGGTCACAGTGTTGTTCACCTGTATGACTAGTCGAGCAGTACACCTTGAAGTAGCCTACTCTGTGGATACAAATTCCTGTATAAATTGCATTCGTCGTTTCATGTGTCGTCGTGGGCAAGTAGTGCATTTAAGATCCGATAATTTAATTGGAGCAGAGAGTGAGCTTAGGGAAGCTTTGAAGTCATTGGATCATGATGAAATTCAGCGTACCTTTCTATCAGAAGGCATAAAATGGACCTTTAATCCTCCTGCAGGATCCCATCATGGAGGTGTGTGGGAAAGGCTCATTCGCCTTGTAAAGAAAGTTTTGTATTCCACTCTACGACAACAATGCTTGGATGATGAGAGCTTTCACACTATTCTTTGTGAAGCTGAAGTCATTCTTAATGACCGACCTATCACAAAGCTTTCAGACGATCCAAACGACTTGGAAGCTCTCACGCCCAACCATGTCCTACAGTTAAGATCAAAGCCACTTCTTCCACCAGGACTTTTTCAAGAAAGTGACTTGTATATCAGACGTAGATGGCGGCAAGTCCAACATCTCTCTGATCTTTTCTGGAAAAGGTGGATAAGGGAGTATCTTCCATTGCTTCAGGAACGTCAAAAATGGATGAAACCACGTAGAAACTTTGTTGTCGGTGATATTGTAGTCATCATGGATCCAACAGCTCCACGTGGCTCATGGTCATTAGGCAAAATCATCCAGACATATCCTGACAAAAAAGGATTTGTTCGCTCTGTACAGTTGGAGACAAAAACAGGACTATTGGATAGACCGGTTTCTAAGATCTGCTTGAAGATAAAAAGAACTGATCTTCAACAAGAAATACACATACACATTTTTTTTGTTTTTGGCTCCTTTGATAATTTAAGAAGTAATTGTAGTTACACCAACAATTATGGGGCCTGTGTGTTGGATCCAGTGTCAATGTATATGTATTTCGGGCTGTCACCAGGTGGGGGCAGTAGGTGCACAGAGTGTTTTTAAAACGGTGTTTCAGAGGGAAGTGAGCTTGGTGGGGGAATGCATACAGTTTTTACCTCACTCACAGGTTTGATGTTCACCGTCTCTCAAGTATGTTTAATGTTTGCATTTGGTAAATAAAGAAGCAGAAAAGTAGACATGGACTTCAAGACTGTTGATGTGCGTAAAAAGTGCGTTGTATAACCAAGCTGCTGGCAGCTATAGGAGCTGCTGTAACAAACAGAGTGATATGCATCCTTTATTGTGGTGTAACAGTGATCCAATGTATTACTGTCTCTGGTGGGGCATGTGATGTGCTGTCTGTATTTTGGCAGTTCACGGGAGAGATTGGCTTTATTAAAGTCCTCAAGAATGATTAAAACAGAGTTTGGGTGTTGTTGTTCTGTCTTCTTGTTCTGTAATCTGATCAGCAAGTTTCTGTAAAGTCAGGCTTACGTGCGCTTGCGGAGGAATGTAAACACCCACCAGAATGAGTGAAACTCCTGCTGGCAAATAGAACGGCTTGCAGTTAATTAATAGAGTTTCTAGATCTGAACAGCACATCTCATTTAAAGGGATAGTTCACTTTCAAATTAAATGCTGGTATGTTTTAGCTTACCTTAATGACATCCAAGATGTAGGTGTCTTTGTTTCCGCAGTAGTTCCCATTTTGATATTTTTAGGTAAAACTGTACTTGTCTGTGACTCATATAATGGAGGTCTATGGTCACCACCTCAAAGAGCATGCACAGAGGAGTCCAAATTAAACAATTACCCATCGTAAGTACACATTGATGACCTAAGACAGGAAACGAGTGGTTTGTGTAAGACAATGAAAAGTATTTATATCGTTTTTACCTCTTGTTCACAACCACGTCCAACTGATCTGAGGGCGCGCATGCTTCCTGATGTGACGTGTGCGCGCATTCTGGCTTAGTCTGTGCAAGCGCAGAAAGCGCCGGAACTGATCTCTCGTGTGTTTACGTCACTCATTGTTTACTGTTTACCACACAATACGCCACCAATCTGCACTGCCTGAAATATAATGCAGTAATTGTAATTAATTAATTTGTTTATAATGCACCCTATAATCATTACGATTATAATAAAAATACAACACATTACTCACTCTATTGACGACATGCCATTCGGTCCCTCTGGCCTTGGACGTCGCCTCCAGTTTATATGTGGCAAACAAAACACAACGTGCAAAACGCTGCGACTCAACAGCGGAGAAAACTCAGGATCTTCAGTCAGACAGGTGTGTGATGCGATGCTGTCAATGTCCTCGTCGTCATCCTGTAGCTAGTTGTGGCATTGCTATTTTCCATTCTTGACAACATATGCTCTCCACATCTGTTGGCATCTCACAACACTTGCTACTAAAACACCACCAATTTTGAAGAGATCTCTGTCTCTCTGAGGCTTGAAGACGTGCTGGCTGCAGCGGATGCTTCCTCCATCGCTCTGAATACTTCATCTGTGTATTCTGGTTCAAATAAATATGGTTGTGAAAAAAATTCAACATTGTCTGTTGATATATTGAAATCGTCTTCCATTGCAATTTCCTGTACGTCTAAATAGATCTTCTATTTTTAGACCTTCACAGTGAAAAGTAACACTTCCGAAATGTCTGTGTAAACCATAGACAGTAAGTGTAAACAATAAGTGACGTACACTACACGTGCGAGAGATAACTTCCGGGGCTTTCCGCGCTTGCGCAGACTAAGCCAGAATGCGCGCACACGTCACATCAGGAAGCACGCGCGCCCTCAGATCAGTTGGACGTGGTTGTGTACAAGAGGTAAAAACGATATAAATACTGTTCATTTTCTTACACAAACCACTCGTTTCATGTCTTAGGTTATCAATGTGTACTTACGAAGGGGAATTGTTTCATTTGGACTCCTCTGTGCATGCCCTTTGAGGTGGTGACCATTAACCTCCATTATATGAGTTACAGACAAGAACGGTTTGACCTAAAAATATAAAAATGGGAACTACTGCGGAAACAAAGACACCTACATCTTGGATGCCCTTGAAATAAGCTGAAAGTGAACCATCCCTTTAACACTGTTACATCTGTACACCTTTCGTTGATGTAAAAGCATGTGCCACTGCCGCACGATTTCCCCGTTGATTCTGCGTCACGGTCCGCTCTGAACAGCTGAATGCCCGGCAGATGGAGCGCACTGTCTGGAATGGCAGGGGCGTCGCACCCGTGGGGGATGTGGGTGTTTTAACACCCATACTTTTCCTGGTGAGAGGGTTCAACACCCGCACGTTTTCTGCAGTTTTTCCGCAGTTTTGCACAAAAGCCTTACTACAGTCGCTTCTCCGTTTCTCTGGCCGCTCTGTGTCTGCGCTCGCTGCGGCTGCCTCCTCTCCCCCTCCCTCTCAAACATGACACCGGCTTTGAGTGTGACCGGCTAATGATTGGCTGTTCTGCATTAAGTCCCGCCTCTCTTGGGGTGTTATCGGTCAGCTCGTGCTGAGGAGGCGGGAACTTATGGTTATGGTTATTTACATCTCCCTTTTCCAGGTACTTTGAATGAGTGTTTATGCTTTCAAGGTTTTTAAATAAGCTTGATATGTGTTTGGGAAGATGT
Organism: Carassius carassius; assembly: GCF_963082965.1. Lineage (NCBI taxonomy): Eukaryota > Metazoa > Chordata > Actinopteri > Cypriniformes > Cyprinidae > Carassius > Carassius carassius. The sequence continues at coordinate 18,105,306 of NC_081767.1, read as the reverse complement.
TCTGTTATCGTTTTGTTGACATGTCGAGTGTTTTCGGTATTATATTTCGTTTTTTAGACTAATGCTAATTGCTATTATTGGGATATTGTTCAGCAGCTATTATTTGCATTCCTGTTGAAGAACTATGAAAGAAAATTGTATATTATTTTAATGTTTAAAAACAGTAAATTGTTACATTATACCAGCAGAGAAAAAGCTTTGTGTGGGCGTATTTTTCTCCCCTTTTCTGATTTTTTTTTTTTTTTTTTTAAATGTAGGATTATTTTTTTTCCCAGCCAAACGCTTAAGCCCTGCATTTTGTACCCCTCTGTCACTGTATTCATCATTTTTATCGTTTATAAACAAACCACATCCATCCCCCACACTTGTGAAAAGCTTGCTACGCCCCTGTGGAATGGTGTCGTTTAGCCAAGTTTCCGTGAAACACAGAGCAACAGAGTGTGAGAAATGCTTATTTGTCCGGGAGAGCAGAAGGAGTTTATCCATTTTGTTTGGAAGAGAGTGGAGATTTTCCAAATGAATGCTATGCAACGGCGTTCGAAATCCACATTTTCTGAGTCTCAAAATATCACTTAAATTATTTTTTTAATTTGATTTAAGTTTTTTCTGGATAATGATCTAGGTGTTAGGTGTAGAATTCTGACATCTGCTGAAAATCTTGTAGAAATTAGAGTTTTTGAAAGAATAGTTTAATGATCATATATATCCAGCAGAGGCCAATAGGAAACATTTTTCTGGAAGTAGCCAGCTGCTCCTTTTTTAAATATATGATGAAACATTATGAAATACATGAGAAAAAACGAACAAAAAAAAAACACAATTTTAGAATTTGTCTTTTTTTTTTGTTGATATTTTGAAGTCCCCGCATTTGCAATAATGCAACATACATTTAGTCACAAGTTGTGATTAAAACTTGATTACATGCACATATATATTTTTTTCAATCTAGAATGTAAAATCTAAAATTTTTTATTTGACTTAAATGTAAATAAAACTACCACCCCCTCCCAATTTAAAAAAAAAAATAAAAAAATAAAAATAAACAAACAACAACAACAAAAAACTGCAATAAGCAGAAATGAATATGTACTCTAGTATCAGGCCTTCGTTTTTGTATGAACATTTTCAGATTTATGTTGTATTTATTGATGTAAAAAAAAAAAAAAAATAGAGAGAGAATTTTTGCATTTCTCATTTATTTTCAGTTGAGGTCCTATTGATAAGTGATAAGTGACGTGACATACAGCCAAGTATGGTGACACATACTCGGAATTCATGCTCTGCTTTTAACCCATCCAAAGTGCACACACACAGAGCAGTTATAACACACACACTGTGAACACACACCCGGAGCAGTGGGCAGCCATTTATGCTGCGGCGCCCGGGGAGCAGTTGGGGGTTCAGTGCCTTGCTCAAGGGCACCTCAGTCGTGGTATTGAAGGTGGAGAGAGCACTGTACATGCACTCCCCCCACCTAAAATTCCTGCCGGCCCGAGAACCTTTCGATTGTGAGTCCGACTCTCTAATCATTAGGCCACGACTTCCCCCAAAGACCAGATTTGTACTGTTTTATCAGAACAACCGAATCAAGCCCATTTTTTTTTTATGTGAAAACAGATGGAAAATGTTAAAAAGTCATAAAATCGTATTCCACTGAAATGAAGGGAACCATTTTTTTTATTATTATTTTTTTTTTACAAAGTAAAAGTTAATTGGGGTCATATTGATCCCAGGGACCAATTGAGGGTTAATAACAGCAAGGTCATTTCAGTTCCATATTACTTATCGATATCCATATTACAGTGTAACAATACTTTAAACATTTTTGTCATCCTAGAACTGGCAAAAAATATAGCATCAAATCTGTGATTACTTGTGTTTCCACTCATGTTGTGTATTTGATCCATTGTCCTTGTGGTATAGGCTATGTGGGAAAAACGTCACGTCAATTGAAACAAAGAATTAGTGAACATAAGAGTTCGATCAGAAGAAAAGATCTAAATTATCCAGTTGCGGCACATTTTTTAACTTTGAATCACGATGTAACCTCTTTACGCTTTTGTGGGATTGAGAAAGTAACTTTGCCACCCAGAGGTGGAGACATTGAATTACTTCTACAGTGACGCGAACTGTTTTGGATTTAGACCCTTCAAACTTTATCACCTATGGGTATGAACGATGAAGCTTTATTTAATGTAATGTTATAGTCATGCAATTGTTTTGAATGAGGTGTTGTTTTTACTATGTATTCACGATGAGTTTGAGTGACTATGGAGCCTGACTGATTGTTATAACTGTTTAGAATTACAATTTGATGCTGTTTGATGACGATGTGTTGATTATGTGTCTTTTGGATGATTTTGTTAACCTATAGGGGGATCTTGATTGTGGGAACTATAATAATGTGTAACTGTTTATGATGTGGTGCTAATTATGTATTCCCAATGAGCTTAATTCTGTGCAGATGTAGCTCTGTTCAATTGGTCATGTGTTTATCTTAAAAGAGATGAATTTGAACATTTGTATACTCCTGATGAAGGTCGTGTACCGAAACGTTGGTGTGATTAAAATTGTATTTTGCAAGTTAAGATAGTGTGCGGATTTCCTTATATGTTGACACGACCCACCTGGTCTTAATTTTCTACGCACCTATCACTTACAGGTGTGCGATGGAGTTCGTTCACTAGTTCCATATTACTTGACATTTAAGTATTTTCCCATGTTTTCCAGGATGCGTGGGAGTCAAATTGTACAGATGCCTAAACATAAATGTTGTTCTCCTTTCAAGAAAGTTTTACATTTGGTGCAGTTGTGTGAATTATACCAATATGGATACAAGAAAGAGGCAAAAAATCCATGTAATAGTTGTAAAGACAAACCTATTGGAGGTGGTGAATGGCAAGATTCATTTTTCACTTCAAGATTGTCGTTTGTAATACAGCAATACTGTATAGTCTTGTTAAATGAATTAACGCCACAACAAGAAAGATTTTCCTTCAGTTCAAACATTTTGTTGTCACCACAACAAATATGAGTTGTCGGTAGGTACATAACTGTAAACAAATGCAAGAGAGAGAACAAAGATATTATAGAAAATTCTTGATCTACATATATGATGATGAAATAGTCCCACACAAAATTTCTCAACCATTTCAAAATGTTTTTTTTTTAATAATTAATTTTATTAATTAGCATTTGTTTTAATTTGATAATCAAAACTATAAACACCAATTACACAAGGAAACATGAAAGAGTGATGAAAATACGTTTTAAAACACATCAAGACAAGTGGATTGTTTACCTTGGCCACAGCATTTTGTGTGAGCACTGCTTCGATCCCGAATGCTTCCATTACAGCAAATCTGATTTACAGGATTGTAGACTTTAGAATTACAGTAGTCTGACTCAAGTTGGATCAATCCTTTAGTTACACCACCTAGATATGAAAACAAATGAAAAAAGGAACAACAAAGTCTTAACAGAAAAAAAGACAAAACTGCCCCCTATGAAACAGACACACTTTTAAAAAGAGTATGTATTATATATAAGGATATACTTGAGTGCTAATTGAATATAATGTTTTCATATACTTAAAAACAGTATTGACAATTAAATGAGAATATTATAGTTTAAATTCATATTAAATGCAATTAGTTGAACTTTTTTAGAGTGCCATTTTTCACCCACATAAGAATTTAAGTACACATTTATATTTGATTTCATAATGACTTCTTTTGTCTTTGCAAAAAGTGTCCTGCAGAATGTACTGACAAGCATATATGGCAACCTAAATTATAAAATGATATGCATTTGAAATCTGTATGTGTAATGTGCTTTAGATTACAGCCCGCAATGTACCATGTAATAAAACAGAATTTACAGCGTACCTATTTGTAAAAATTGAGTACCTCCACAGTACCTACTCATAAGGTATACGCGAACAATATGCAAAGTTTGGAATTATAAAGCATTTATACTGTAAATATTTTATATCTAAAGGGCACCTATTCTGAAATTATGTGGTATGTATGACACACAAAGTGCAATTTTCCATGCAAGCATAACTTAAAACTGTATGTACATGTAGGTAAACTGAAACAATGTGCTAAATTTGGGGGATAAGGGTGTAATGACTTGGAAAATTAAAAGTAAATATACTGTTAGTATTTTGTAAGTAATATGTAACTATTCTAAGGTTATTTGGTGTGCATGACCTACTGTGTTTGGCAACAATATTATGATTTAGAACAAGTTGCCTTTTAGTAATAACATAAAATATATGATGCAGTATATTTTACACTACATACTGGTACTTAATGTATTATTAGAACATATATCTTACATGACATTGATACAAATAGTAAACTGTAGTAGGCCTATATCATAGTATAATTTAGTAATTATAGTAAAGTTAAAAACCACCATAGTCAAGATTACTAAAGTATGGGGAAATATTATGAGTTTTTGCTATGATTTGGTTTAAAAATGTATATGAAAATTTACCTGATAAAAGAGCATTGCATATGGTCATATCATCAGTGAATCATGTCCGTTGAGGTGCAGTACAGTGGAAAAACTAGATTACCCGTTCCCAGCTGCTCCCAGGAATAGCATATAAATATAACATCATAATACACATGTACAATTACAAAATTGAGGTTTTTTTTTATTGATAGCTGTAGTGCTGTTGGTGCACTTGACCTTCCATATGTGGTTTGAGGCAAGTAGAATAAAATGTACTGCAACATTTTTCTTAACTACAATGCAGACAAACACCCTTATTACGTGTAATTACTGTGTAAGTGTAACATTCGCGGGGTGTAATCTAAAATGATGCCTAGTTGCCCTCTTGTTACGTGTAGTTACTGTGTGAGTGTAACATTTGCAGGCTGTAATCTAAAGTAATGCCTTGTTGCCCTCTTCTTATTTGTGGTTACTGTGTAAGTGTAACATTTGTGGGCTGTAATCTAGTGATGCCTTGTTGCCCTCTTTTTACGTGTAGTTACTGTGTATGTGTAACATGCGAAGGCTGTAATCTATAGTGATGCCTTGTTGCCTTGCCCTCTTGTTATGTGTAGTTACTGTGTAAGTGTAACATCTACAGGCTTGTTATGTGTAGTTACTGTGTAAGTGTAACAATTGTGGGCTGTAATCTAAAGTGATGCCTTGTTGCCCTCTTGTTATGTGTAGTTACTGTGTATATGTAACATTCACGGGCTGTAATCTAAAGTGATGCCTTGTTGCCCTCTTGTTATGTGTAGTTACTGTGTATATGTAACATTCACGGGCTGTAATCTAAAGTGATGTCTTGTTGCCCTTCTGTTATGTGTTGTTGCTGTGTATATATAACATTCGTGGGCTGTATTCTAAAGTGATGCCTTGTTGCCCTCTTGTTACGTGCAGTTACTGTGTAAGTGTAACATCTGCTGGCTGTAATCTAAAGTGATGCCTTGTTACCCTTATGTTATGTGTAGTTATTTTATATGTGTAACATTAAACAATTTTAGTTATCCTACAAAATATGTGTTTCAAGGTTATTAACAATGAACTGTATTGCATAGTTAAATCAAAGGTCTTTATAATATATCTTTTCAAAGAACAGAATGGAGAAAAAAAAATTCAACCACTTGCATGTTCTATATTTATTTTTAATTGGCATATTATCAATTTTTCTATCCAGCTGTGGGCAGAAGTCAACAAATTTCTGAAAGATTTTTTGCATATGCTTGCAAAGTTGTCCCTGCAGTATATAAGGGAGCAGAAAAGTCCTTTACCTCTAATGCAGTCTTCACCTGTGATCACAATTAAAGAAAAATACATTGGAAGGTTTAAAAAAAAAAAAAAATACATGTCAAATTTGCATCCTTGTTACAGTTCATGAATTCCCCGCCACTCTCTTGTCTGTGTTTGTGTTGGAGTGGGTGGAGCCGCTGATCAGCACCTCAATCATGACTGATCAGCATACCAGCTGCAGAGGATCTCTGTTTTCACCTTGCCTCTTGTCAGATCGTTGTTTAGATGTTCTTGCCTGTTCCCGCCTGTCTAGTTTCTTTGCTGCCTGTTCGTTTGTCTGGCACATCTGCCTTCACGTCGTCAACATCTTTTCGGATTATCACCTGCGTCAACTTCCGGATCTTTGTTCGTCTTCACTCACCTCACGGGATCGTCACGTCCGGACTGGGCTGTACTGCAGCGTCCCTGTGTCACTGAGTATTTGCTTCCTTGGACATTGTTTTTGCATCTTTATCATCATCCCCGTTCCACATTTACTAATAAACGCACTTTTACTTGCTATTGAATCCATCTCATCGTTTCATCACAATACTGTAAGTGTTGCACAAAGTTTATATTTAACGAAATATAAAAAAGGACTCCTATGAGGACTCAAGGTAAATCTGTAAGATTTGCCAACACTGTGATAAGACAAAGCAATAAATAATAAAATAACAAAAGACTACAAAACTTACACAGGTGACTGGAAAATAAAAAACAAGTACTTTATATTAAAATAAAACAGAGAACATGCGTCAGCAGGCGTCAGTCAGTAGATGACAACGAACATTAGAGTACATTTATAGAAAAAATAGTCTCTATGTACAGAAAACCCGGTCCCACTTTATAATAACTGGCCTTAACTACCTTTACTTGTATAAAAATAAATAAGTACATGTACTTATTGTGTTTATATTGTATTGCAAATCCCTTTTTCTGGTATTGAGGTGGGGTACAGGTAAGGTTAGGGACAGGTTTGGTGGTTTGGGTAGGTTTAGGGTGGGTTAAGGACTAAGGGATGGTTCAACAGTGTAATTATAACGTACTCGGTTACTAACGTAACCTCGGTTCTCTCTAGAAGAGGGAACGAGTACTGTGTCTTAGCTAAGACGCTACGGGAAAAGTCTCTTTTCACGAAATACTGAAGCAAAAAATTATCCTTAATTTAGAATTTTTGTAAAGCGCATTTGCAGCAGTACACAGCCATAGGCGAGACGGCTCGCTCACTCATTGGCTTGCTCTGCGGCAAGTGCACAGCCTATCGAGCGCAGGCTGATGCAATATCAGACCAATAAGGAGTACGTTCTCTTACGAGAGTTCTCTCGTACTGCGTCTTAGCTAAGATACTACGGGAACCCCATGCAAAACGCCGTGCGCGCAGGGATCACACACCAATAAACCTGAAGCAACGCCCAGGATTTACAGTGCACAGTCACCCGAAGGACTCACAGAGAGGCCCGGATGGGGGGGGGGGAGCCCTCCGTCCCATATCTAGCAGCACCCATAGATGCAGCAATATAACATCACTCAGTCGAGGCAAGGCCTGACCAATGTGGCAATTCGGGTCTTTCGCAATACTGCCCATATAACAGTCGGCAGCGCATAATGCTCACGAACTCAGAACTCCCATCAGGGCCCTGATTCGGCTATACCGACAGCAGGCGGGAAACTCCAGGTTATAGAACCTGGCGGGAAACTCCAGGTTATAGAACCTGATAAATGTAGACGGCGTGGCCCAACCTGCCGCCATACATATATCCTGCAAGGAGATCCCAGTAGACCACGCCCACGATGAGGCGACGCCCCTTGTGGAGTGTGCTCTGACGCCCAGTGGGCACTGAAGGCCCCTGGAAGCGTAAGCTAACGCTATGGCGTCAACTATCCATCTGGATAGAGTCTGTCTCGAAACAGCCATTCCCTCGGAACGTCCACTGAACGAGACAAACAGCTGCTCAGTCTGTCGAAAGACAGCGGAGCGAGACACATAAGCTCTTAAAACCCTAACAGGGCAAAGAAGACTCGAGCCTCCATCCTCTCCTGACACCGACAGGGCAGACAAGGCAATAACCTGAGCCCGAAACGGCGTGTTGAGGGACTTCGGCACATAACCGTGCCTAGGTTTGAGTATGACCCTTGAGTCATTAGGCCCAAACTCCAAGCATGACTGGCTCACCGAGAGCACGTGCAGGTCACCCACACGCTTCACTGAAGCGAGAGCCAACAAGAATAATGTCTTGAACGACAGATGCTGGAGGCTAATCGATTGGATAGGCTCAAAAGGGGGACCCTTCATGGCCTCCAAAACCGCCGCGAGGTCCCATATAGGGACTGACGGAGGTCTGGGAGGATTCAGCCTCCTAGCTCCTCTAAGGAAGCGGATGACCAAATCGTTCCTTCCTATCGACTGACCGAGCGCTGTTTCAGAAAACGCTGCGATGGCCGCCACATAAACTTTGAGCATGGGTGGGGCTCTGCCCCTATCCAACAGCTCCTGTAGGAAGGAGAGAACCTCCGTCACCTCACAACTAAGGGGTGAACATCCCCGAGCTGTGCACCAGCTGGAGAACACCGACCACTTCGAGGCATACAGCCGTCGTTTCGACGGAGCTCTAGCCTGAGTGATGGTATTTAGCATTCCCACTGAGAGATCAGCGGGTAACCGTTGAGCGCCCACACATGGAGGGACCACAACTCCGGTTGAGGGTGCCAAATCGAGCCCCTGGCCTGCGAAAGGAGGTCCCTCCTCAACGGCACTGGCCACGGGTGATGTCTGCTAACTGCATCAAATCTGTTGTACCGAGACCGAGTTTCTTGAGGTGATCGAGTAAAACGGCCCTGTGCTCCACGAGCTCCGCTCGTGATTGAGCCAGAATCAGCCAGTCATCCAAATAGTTCAGCACTCGCATGCCTCTGAGTCTGAGAGGAGCGAGCGCTGCATCCATGCACCTCGTAAACGTACTAGGAGCTACGGACAAGCCGAACGGCAGGACTGTAAACTGGTTTGCCTGGCCCTCGAAGGCGAATCTCAAATATCGCCTGTGACTTGACGCTATCTGTATTTGAAAATACGCGTCCTTCAGATCTATTGACATGAACCAGTCTCCTCTGCGAAAATGCGCGAGGAGCTTCCTGGTCGTAAGCATTCTGAAACTGCATTTCACCAATGCCTTGTTCAGCTGTCTTAGATCCAGTATGGGCCTGAGACCCCCGTCTTTCTTGGGCACTAGAAAGTATCTGCTGTACAGCCCCCCCTCGCTTTGAGCTCGAGACACAGGCTCTACAGCCCCTTTGCTCAACAGTTTTGATATTTCGGCCCAAAGTATGTGTGCTACTTTCGTTTTGAGCGTAGTTTCGACGCGCGCTAAAAAGCGCGGAGGGCGTCGAAAAAACTGTAGCGAGTAGCCTCTCTTTATAATGCCTAGCACCCAATTTCGAAACCCCTGGAAGCGCTGACCATGCATCTGCATGAATGGCTAAGGGCTGGATGCGAAGGGCGCTCTGTTGACTGGGCAACGGCGGTGCTTGGGTGCGCTGCACCATGGGCGTTACGCCTGTGGCATTTGAGGCGGGGAGCGCGCTGATCACAGCGGGCAGATCGCTCCTCCTCGACCCCGTCCCGGTGCTTAGCCAATTGAGGGAGGGCTGAGCGGGTCCCGTGGGACTCGTGATGTCTGCGAGTAACTGTGGGCTGCAAGTGTGCACATTAACCGCTTTCGACTCGCTGTCTGCCTGGGCAGAGCGTACGTGCACGGGTTTCGTTTTTACAGAAACCACGCGCCGTGTGTGACATAGTGTTTGTGGGCACTGAGGAGTGGGCACGTTTACTATGTGGCGCGCGCGACCAATCTGAGTCGATCTGTGTGCAGGGCTGTGCTTACATGTGGAGATGGGCACTGAGGAGTGGGCATCGTCACTACATTTATAGCACCATCGGCCGTGGCCGGAACACCAGAAATAACACTCTTTTCGGGAAATATCTGGGTAGCCATGATAACGGCTTTTGTGTGCAGGCAAGCGGGCTCTCGTGCAGGCTTGCACATTGCAGAAGACGCTGAGACAGTCACAATTCTTGGAACTGCAACAGCGGCGTGTTTGGGTGAGAGCTCGGCCGCAGCGGAACTCGTACACCGGTGCTTTCCTAGCAGTGCTAGGATGACTTCGGGGCTTCTGGCTTCACCGTAATCCTCTGCCTCAGACTCTGCGATGTCCAAAAGCGTTAGCCACAAATGCCTCTCAGCCACCGTAGCGGAAGCCATAACCCATCCCATGGCCTGTGCAGCGGACTTAGTAGCGCGGAGGGAGAGATCCGAAGCACTCCTCAGATCCACGAGACAGATCGCTTCAGGTCCCATCTCATCCAGCTTGCGGAGGAGATCGCCCTGGAAAATCTGCAGCGTGGCCATGGTGTGTAGCGCAGACGCAGCCTGCCCAGCAGCAGAGAAGATCCGTGCGAGCAGCGATGACGTCATGCGGCAGGCTTTCGACGGTAATGCCGCCTTCGTACGCCGTCCAGCAGAGGGTGGGCAAAGGTGTGCTGCTATAGCCTGTTCCACCGGCGGAAGTGACAGGTAGCCTCTGTTTTTAGCATCGTCCAGTGTGGAGAATGCTGGTGAAACAGATAAACGAATTCTCACCGAAAATGGAGCGTTCCAAGCTTTCGCCACTTCTTCGTGAAGCTCAGGAAGAAACGGGGCGTGCTTCGAGCTGGGAGAAAGACGCTCATCCGGGAGAAAGCTACCATCCAGCCGGGAACGAGAAGGGGGCGCTGGTGCAGACCACTCGAGGCCGAGGCTCGCCGCGGCCAGCGTGAGCACTCGCATCAGCTCCTTGTCGATATCAGCTCGTCTGCTGGGCCTCTGAGCAGATTTTGCATCAGCCTGCGCTCGATAGGCTGTGCACTTGCCGCAGAGCAAGCCAATGAGCGAGCGAGCCATCTCGCCTATGGCTGTGTACTGCTGCAAATGCGCTTTACAAAAATTAAAAATTAAGGATAACTTTTTGCTTCAGTATTTCGTGAAAGATGCAGTACGAGAGAACTCTCGTAAGAGAACTGTAATTATATAAAATAATTACAGATGTAATTACATGCAGGTATTTTTCCAATATAAGTACAATGTAAAGAAAAAAAATCTCTCTCTCTCTCTCTCTCTCTCTCTATATGTATATATATATATATATATATATATATATATATATATATATATATGGGGGGGGGGGTGTACACAATATGTACATAGTACCAAATGATTAATTTAATGTTAATGCTACTCATTATAAAGAGGGACCGAAAAATTCAAACAGTGGTGTTGTTTTTTATTTTATTTTTCTCTAATTGTGATCAAAGGTGAAAATTGCATCAGAGGTGAAGGACTTTTCTGTTCCCTCATATACTGCAGAGACAACTTTGCAAGCATATGCAAAAGATCTCCAGAAATTTGTCGATTCCTGCCCACAGCTGAAAGGAATAAAGGAAAAAGGAAAATTGATTTGTAATATGCCTATTAAAAATAAATGTAGAACATAATTATGTGTTTGTGTACGTGTGTCTGTGTGTATGTGTATTTTGTATAAGTGGTTGCAAAATAGTTTTTTTTTCTGCATTCTGTTCTTGGAAAATATCAGTTAAAATTAAAACACGTAACAAGGGTGTATGTTTGCACAGTAGTTAAGAAAACATTTTTCTACTTGCCTCAAACCACATACCGAAGCCCAAAGTGCATCAACAGCACTACAACTATCAAAAAACATAAATTATACAGTAATGCACATGTTGTGTATTATGCTGTTATATACCCTGGGAGGATTTGGAAACAGGTATTCTACTTTGACAGTACAATGGTGGTGACGTGCTGAGATTACCATAAGCAATACTCTTTCATCAGGTTAATTTTCATATGGGAATTTCTAAACCAAATCATATCAGAATACTTCGAGTATAAATGCTTCATAATTCTGTGGGTTATTACCCCTTTATTCACAAAATTTGCATATTGTTCCCGTATTCCTACAACTAGGTACTGTGGAGACAATCTTTAGTTACAAATAGGTAGGCTACCTATTTAATTATTAGATCTCAACTTCTCAATGTTCAATTTAGAGACAACTCTAACATAAACAACTCTTGTAAAAATAATCAAAATAAATCACAGCGTTAGACTTCCACCAAAACATGCCTCAATATCTAAAGTATAATCACAGTGTTTCTCTACTTACCTTGTCCTGAAAGTGCAGGAAACACACACAAGATCAACACTAAAACTGCAAATTAATCATAAAAGTTATCAAATTAATATTTTAGAAAGGCAAAAATATATAAATAAACAAACAAATAACCCAGATTCCACTGACAACCAAATTAAAAGATGGACTGCCATACAGTACATTTATTTGATGTGTAGATTTCCATTGTGCATCTCTGTTCAACGAAACAAGAAACAGACATCCAGATGCAAAGCACTGATAAATGAATATTTACGATAGTACAAAACCCCGCCTCTCCAGTGAAACAGAAAGTGTGTGAATTTGGTTCCCAAAAATGCAACAGAGAGACTGTGAAATGAAAATAAAATAAAATAAAAAGTTCAACCCTTCCTAAAGGTTCTTTTCAACAATGAATGTCATTATAACTTTGTTAATAACCTTCACTGCCATGTCACCACTGTGTACATCAGCAAGATTCTTCAGACAGAAAAGGTTTTTTGAATATGTTAATGGACATGGTGTTTTGTTATGTTTTATATGGAGCATACACGATAGACCTCTTCTAGATTTACTGCCAACAACTTGTTGTTTTTTATTGAACTGCATCACAATCAAGATTAATTATTTACATATCACACACGGAGTAAACGTGATCTCTGGGCATTGTTTCATCCAATGTAACTAGTATTTATTGATACTAGTTACATTTATATAGAGTGCAAGATCAAGAAATTACTGTAAGTAACCAGCGCTACTACAAGTGACAGTGACATGACATACAGCCATGTCCAATACTGTAGTCATTTTAAAAAGATAATTGGATTTGCTCTCTATAATAATAATAATAATAAACATAATTTTCCATATAATGTACATTATTGTTATTCCTCTAACTCCCACCTTTCTGAAATGCGTCGATTTTTACAAAGCTCCGAAAACCAGTCAGTATCTGGTGTGACCACCATTTGCCTCAATTAAAATTTTAATTAGTAATAGGCATTGCTAATAACTTCATTTGGACACCTTTAAAGGTGAATTTCTGAATTTTTTATTTTTTTTTGTACCCTCCAGATTTTCAAATAGTTGTATCTCGGCCAAATATTTTCCTATCTTAACAAGCCACAAATCAATGGAAATATTATTTATTCAGCTTTCAGATAATGTATAAATCTCAATTTCTAGAAATTTACCCTTATGACTGGTTTTGTGGTCCAGGGTCACACACAAAAACACACACATATATATGATTTTATTTGGTTTTGGAATAGCCCCATAGTGTCTTACTATTCTAATTTAAATTGTTGATTAAAATGTGAGAATTTGACAAAATATAATGCATAATACTAATAAGTTAAAAAAAAAAAATTAAATTGCCCTTTTAAATTAATTTACAATTTACAATGGCAGTGTAGAATATATATTTCTGAAATCCTTCTTTATATTACTTAAGAGTTGTTCATGTTGTTTATCTGATGTCTTCTTCCCCTATTAATGCATTTGGCCACCCTGTTGTGCCAAGGTCCACCCTGTCATCTTCATCTTTTATGACAATAAACAAATGATTTAAACATGTTAGCACAACCTTTTGTGTGATTTCTTTATAAAGAAATGTGGGCCAGTTAGTATTCATTGAAAGTATGACCAGATATTTTTGTCATTTGATTTTATTTAGAAAAGAAAGTGCAACTTTCACATATTTATTGGGATACAAATATTTTGCAGTAATTACATTTTTTCAAAAGACTTTTCCCACGTAGTAAAATTTATTGTTGAGAAAGGGACAACTTAACTTTCTGAAAATCTACATTTTATAATCATTATGTAATATTAATGTATATACTCTACTTTGAATTTGTCCATGACAGGGCGGACATATTTTGTGGTTTACTCGAAAATTGTCTGCTTGCAGTTATTTATAAAAAGTGCAGGAGCTTGACCAATATGCATTTCTAACTGCCTACACCAGTGGCTTTCAACCTGTGGGCTGCAGCCCCCTAGTGGGTCGTGGTGTTATTGCAGGTGGGCTGCCAATTACTATTAAAATAAATAATAATATTGTTAATATATGTAAAAATGTCTAAGTCATAACATAATAACATCATTTCATATATATAATTAAATAACAAAAAAATAAATATTAAACTGTAACTGTTATTTTCTGTTCATTGCCAGTTCATTCTAGGGCTGTGTGATTAATCGAAATCGTTATAAAATCATGATTTGAGTGTGCACGATTTCTAAATAGCTTTATAGCACAATTTTCGGCGGCCCCGACCTCTCGCAGTATGCTATCCGACCCAATCAGAATGCAACGCGCCTAGTGCAAGAACAGAACAGACTGGGCATATGTCTACGTAACTCCAGGTTCACACACTGTCTGTGATGCATCTTTTTTCCGAGCCCATGTTAACGGATCAGAGCGTTCACACTGCACGTGGTAAAATAAAAATGTGCAAAAATAATTAATATCTAGCACATGAGCATAGAGAGAGTTGTGAGTGCACAGGACACAGTTTGAGTGAGAGGAGACAGGTTTAAAGGGTTAGTTCACCCAAAAATCTAAATTATGTCATTAATAACTCACCCTCATGTCGTTCCAAACCCATGAGTTTAAGATATAAACACAATTTAAGATATTTTAGATATTTTAGATTTAGTCCAAGAGCTCTCAGTCCCTCCACTAAAACTGTGTATGGTATACTGTCCATGTCCAGAAAGGTAAGAAAACCTTCATCAAAGTAGTCCATGTGACACGAATCATTGGATGTAACCGGATCTTCTTGAACCAGTTCACCAAATCGAACTGAATCGTTTGAAACGGTTCGCATCTCCAATAAGCATTAATCCACAAATGACTTGAGCTGTTAACTTTTTTAATGTGGCTGACACTCCCTGTGAGTTAAAACAAACCAATATCCCGGAGTAAATAATGTACTCAAACACTGACTGAACTGCTGTGAAGAGAGAACTGAAGATGAACACCGAGCCGAGCCAGATAATGAACAAAAGATTGACTCATTCTCGAGTCAAGAACCGGTTGCATCGGTTCTCGGATCACCAGTAGTTCTTTTGGACAGTTCGATTCAATAAACCAGTTGAAGAAAACAGTTCACTGGTACTTTTGCACTCGACGTAATGGCGTCATTGGCGATGATTGCCCATAATTCAAGCCTTCGGTTTACCCACGCTCATAATATTAGCACAGAATCAGTTCAGAATCAATCACCAAAAAAAATAAATTAGTTCAGTTCAGACGCTCTGTGTGTCAGTCTGCTTCACACGGAATCACACATGCGCAGTTATCATCAGCTCTTCGGTTCTCAAATCGGACGCGTCCGACAGAAATGGTTCTTGACTCGTGAACGAGTCAGGATATTGGTTTGTTTTAACAGAGGGAGTGTCAGCCATATTAAAAAAGTAAACAGCTTAAGTAATTTGTGGATTAATGGTTATTGGAGACGCGAACCATTTCAAATGATTCAGTTCAATTTGGTGAACTGGTTCAAGAAAATCCAGGTACATCGAGTGATTCGTTCGCGAACCGGATATCATACACTGCAGTGAACGTGCTCACAACAGACCTGGAAGAGAAAACAATGCTGAATAAAGTCATAGTTTTTGCTATTTTTGGAGCGAACTATATTTTCGATGCTTCAAAAAATTCTAACTGACCCTCTGATGTCACATGGACTACTTTGATGATGTTTTTCTTACCTTTCTGGACATGGACAGTATACCATACACACAGTTTCAATGGAGGGACTGAGAGCTCTCGGACTAAATCTAAAATACCTTAAACTGTGTTCCGAAGATGATCGGAGGTCTCCCGGGTTTGGAACGACATCAGGGTGAGTTATTAATGACATAATTTAGATTTTTGGGTGAACTAACCCTTTAACGCTGGTTTTGTGACAGAGCAAAGGAAATCCGCATGCGAACAGAGATTCGCGCTCGCGCATTAGTGTAATGTGCATTCGCATTACAATAATGCGCTCTCGCTGCTGCTTCTGAACTGCATACACATACTGTATACGCACTGCAGATGGAGTACATGTGAACCTGTATAATATATAACAAATATATTTTAACACCTGAGGCACTGCTACAATTAATGGGCTCTATGAACAATGCATGGCAAATAA
Source organism: Carassius carassius (assembly GCF_963082965.1). Classification (NCBI taxonomy): domain Eukaryota; kingdom Metazoa; phylum Chordata; class Actinopteri; order Cypriniformes; family Cyprinidae; genus Carassius; species Carassius carassius. The sequence goes on along the minus strand of NC_081767.1, from coordinate 18,089,191 downwards.
TAGTGATCATTTTTGTACTGATAGGATGTCATGGACGTGTAACGTGCGCATGCGCGGAAATGGGGCGGAAGAGAGAGTTTTAGTAAAGTCATATGCTACACGCATGCTGTCTCCTGTACGTTCTTAAATGATAATATAACATGGTGTCAGAAGTGAACTAACCTCGCGTTCCAAGCGATGACAACTATCTGCACCAGTTCGGCGAGATTATGAGTTTGTAAGTGAAGTTTCGAGGATATAATCCAGACCACGCGTCGACACCTGCAGCTGCACCACAGACATGGTGTGTGAGTGATCGCGGGCACAGCAAAGGAAAAGCTACGGAAAAAAACAGACAATACCAGAGGATTCAACAGAAAACGGCACCAAGGTGAAAAAATTAAGATGGATACGCTTTTCAATTAGCCCGCCTGAACACTTCGACTTCAGTGATTTTGGCAGCTGGCCAAATTGGATTAGACGGTACGAGAGATTCCATTTTGGCGGTAGGGATCGGTGAAAGAAGCCAAGAATATCAAGTAAATTCGCTTATCTACACAATGGGAGATAAAGCTGATGATATCGTGTGCACACTACCTCTGTCTGAAGAAGACAAATTATAGAGTTAAAGACACGTTTGAGAAACACTTCCTATGTCAGCACAACGTAATTTATGAAAGAGCTAAATTTAACAAGAGGTGCCAAGAACCAGGAGAGTCAGCTGAAACGTTCATTACTGCAGTTCATAAACTAGCAGAAAACTGCCAGTATGGAGTCCTTCAAGAGGAAATGATAAGAGATAGACTGGTAGTTGGAATAAGAGATCACGCACTGACAGAGAGATTACAGTTAGATCCCGAGCTCACACTTAACAAAGCAGTCACAAAGTTAAGACAAAATGAAGAAATAAAAAAGCAGCAGACGATTTTAAGACAAACAAGCAGTGCCTCAAAGGAGGTAAATATGGACATGCTAAAATGGAAAGTAAAATTAAAATATGCACAAAAATGGCCACAAAGGCGACCAGACGGGGCAAAATATAATGAATCCAGCAAGGGTTGCAGCAGATGTGGTAAGCCACAAGTACACTCACTGAAAAGCTGTCCAGCAAGGGATGCAGAGTGCAGGAAGTGCAAGAAAAAAGGGCACTTCACAGCAGTCTGCAAAAGAAAGAAAAGGCTGGATGAAATATGTCATCGTGAAGAGACAGATAGCATAGAGACTGTGTTCCTGGGAGTTGTAACATCTGAGAATTCAACTGTTTGGCAAAAGGCCATTGCAGTGAATGGTGAACCGATTCTTTTTAAACTGGACACAGGAGCAGCAGTGACAGCCATACCAGATAGCATGTACTCAGAGAGGAAACATGGTGCTCTCAGCAAGGCGAGGAAAAAGCTGTGTGGTCCAAGCAACATGTCAATACAGGTGAGAGGGCGGTTTGAAGCAATACTTAGTCACAAAGAAACAGTGATAAAACAACCAGTGTTTGTGATACCAAAACTGGTGTCCCCTTTTCCTTGCACAACCTGCCATTAAGGAGCTGAACTTAATTCACACCATAGATGCTATTCAAAAATCTGACACTGACTACAAAAAGCTGTTCCCAAAAGTCTTCACAGGACTTGGAAAACTTCAAGGAGCCTACAAAATTAAGCTAAAAGAGTATTCTACCCCAGTTGCTCTGTCGGGGTCTTGGTCTTGAACAGGCTGGAACAGACTGGTCTGACATTGAACGAAAAATTTGAATTTGCAATGTTAGGTTCCTGGGACATATCATTAGCGCAAGAGGGCATACGAGCAGACCCTGACAAAATAAAAGCCATAAAACAGATGCCAGAGCCCAAAAGTGTAGCCGAATTCAAAAGATTCCTTGGCATGGTCGGAAAATTCTCTTCCAACATTGCAGAGCTGATGGGACCTATCAGAGACCTGCTTAAAGCCAAAAATGACTCGACATGGGGGATACAACAACAGCAAGCTTTTGAAAAAGTGAAACAAGAGCTCAGTTCTCCAGCAGTTTTAGCACAGTATTGTCCAGATCGACAGACAAGAGTCTCAGAGGATGCTTCTTTCTTTGGATTAGGTGGAGTTCTATTACAGCTGCAGCCTGCAGGGGAATGGAGACCTGTTGCTTTCATTTCAAGAAGCATGACACCTACGGAGAAAAGATACACACAAATTGAGAAGGAGGCACTGGCAATTACTTGGGCCTGTTAAAGATTTCAAACCTACCTTCTTGGGTTGGATTTTGTGGTCAGGACTGATTACAAGCCATTGGTCAGTCTATTGGGCTCGAGATTGCTGGATGACCTACCTCCGCGTATACTGAGATTTCGTCTACGTCTTCTGTGGTTATCCTTCAAGATCATGCACGTCGCTGGAAAAAATCTAATCACAGCAGACAGCAGACACGCTCTACAGGGCTCCACTTGGCAGACCTAAAAAGAGAAGAAGAGGTTAACGTGTGTGTTGATCATATCATTCAACAATTGCCTGCAACACTGACTAAACTTGCTCAGATAAAGAAAGCTCAGGAGGAGGACGAAGTGTGTAAACAGCTTAGTTCTCTCGTACGCACAGGATGGGAGGAGAGAAAGTCTGTTCCACCGCATTAAGCATTATTCTGGCAATACAGACACGATCTGCTCATTGCAGAGGGTTTGCTAATGAAAGGAAATAGACTTGTGATACCTGGCAGTTTGCAGAAGGATGTCCTAGAGAAGGTGCATCAGAGACATCAAGGCATCACTAAGTGCTTGGCACGTGCTCAAATGTCTGTATGGTGGCCAGGTATAACAAGGCAAATCAAAGACAAAGTGAGTCAATGTGAAATGTGTGTCAAAAACAGCTACAGTCACCCAGAGCCACTGCTGACCACTCCCTTACCTTCAAGACCATGGCAGAGAGTGGCAGCAGATCTTTTCCACTGGAACAAAGGTAATTACATTCAGTTGATTGACTACTATTCACACTACATAGAAGTTGCTTCACTCACACAACGACAATACAAGTGATGGAGAAATTTAAAGCGATTTTCGCCCATCACGTAGTCCCAGATATCCTGGTCACAGACAATGGTCCACAATTTGGAGCATCAGACTTTGCTGACTTTGCAAAAGACTACGATTTCCATCATGTGACCAGCAGCCCACATTATCCTCAAAGCAATGGGGAAGTGGAAAGAGAGGTGAGAACTGTTAAAACATTGCTGAGGAAAGGCGAGGATCCTCACAAAGAAAGCACTTATGGCTTACAGAGCCACAGCATTAGCATCAGGAGCTTCACCTGCTCAACTCTTGATAGGAAGGAACATCAGAACCACTCTTCCAGTGAGTCCATCCACACTGAAACCAGCGTGGCCAAACCTCAACACTTTCAAAAGAAAAGAAAATGAGTTGAAGGTGAAACAGAAGATGTGGTACAACAAACATCACAGAGCACAAAAAAACCTGTTCTACAGACAGGACAGTCAGTCTGGATTAAGAATGTACCAAATCCAGGCAGAGTCACAAGTCCTGCTGATACTCCATGTTCCTACATTGTGGAGGGGCTGACTGGTAGTCTGAGAAGACATCGTTCTCACCTGTGAGCAGTTCCTTCACAGTCAAGAGAGATTCGGGAATGTAGAAGGAGAGTGGGCAGGGTGATCAGACCACCGTTAAGACTGAACCTTTAGAGTAGTGACTTGTTTCTTTCTATTCTCATTTTGTCTCCCCTGCTTCTGTTGAAAATAGTAATAATTGAATAATATTTGTGTTTGTGTTTTTTTCCCCCACAGACACTGTTTTTTTTTTTTTTTGGAAAACAAAGATAAGGGAGAAGAATGGACTGACGCATATACGCGTTATGAGTCATTTTCTCCTGATAACCCCGAAAATAACTTAAATTACACTTTCAGTTTTGATCGTACAGATAAGAGCAATACATCAATCAAATCTCTAAAGGGTCTCCTTTTTTTTGAATACAGACTTAATAACAACAGAACTTTGTGCACTTATAAAATAAAGATAAAAAACAAGGTGTGCTGTCTGCAGCCTTTGTCTGCGCTGATCTTAATTTACAAACACGTCATTTAAATGAACTGTAACTCCGTGAATACTCAACGAAGAGACATGAGAGAGATATCTATAGAAAGCCTGACATGTCTGCTTTTAAACTAAACAAGTGCCAACGAAAACAAATATTCTGTGATAAAGTAATCCATATGAAAACTATGCGTTTTTCACGTCTCCCTTCGTTATATCTAATGTGACCACGCCCCCGCGCTGAATGCCTATTCAGATTCAAACTGAAGCGCGCGGCTTGAATACGCCCACACAGAAGAAAAAGCAGCAAGACTGTTCAAGTTTTTTTTATTTTACTGTTTGCTTCGCGATGAGAGAAATAAGACACAATTAACCCCGAAAAGATGTGATGTGGTTGAGGATTTGAGATTTGGATTTCCTCAGAAAAAAAGGATGAAGTGCTTTATTCAGCAGAGATCATAAACATGAGTAAGTCTCTTTTTATTTATTTATATACTTGTACTAGTTTTCACATAACGTGTAAACATTTTACTAGTTAGATTTTTTCCAAAGACTTTTTCCAAACTATAATTCCTTACTAAATGTATAATCAAGTGAAACATTATGAAGTTTCAGTAACAATATACAATACCAAACAATTCAAAAGCTTGATGTAGATAATATAAATGTAACAAATAAATGTAACTGTAACAAATGTAATAAACATTTTAATAAACTTTCAATTTATCCCCCATAATAAACCTGAAAAAATATTCTCAGCTCTTTACAACATTAATAATAATGATAATGATGATTATAATAACAATAAATGTTTTTTTTGTTAAAAATAAGATTGTTAAAAGGATTTCTGAAGGATTGTGTGACTGGAGCAATGATGCAAAAACTTCAGTTTGAAAGTCAGCTTTGATTGTTCTAATAAACTGTTTAACTGCTTCCCCAAGTGGATATAAAATTATGTTGTGGGATAATGAAATATATTCTAAATAAACTACAAACATAAAATTATATAGATGTATTCTGTCCTCACACTCTTTCTTGTAACACCTCCCTCTCAGTGACACAGATGACTGAATGGTCATTATGCAGCTCATTATGCAGTCCTTTGTCTTCTCAGGTGTAAATCTCAATGATATTCATGATAGTTGACGGCTACTCGCATATGACTTTTACTAACAAAAAGTGTCTTAGAAAATTTAAATCAATATATTGTTTTCTGTAAGTGAGTAAACAAGATGATTTTCACATAATTTAGAAAGAAAAATTCTAGGCTACAAGCTCCAGTTCTCAAAAATCCCCGGAACCAATGTTCTGTATGTGTTTTATTGCCTTATTCAAGTGATTTAACATTTTTAGTTTTTCACTAACCACGCATAACTTTTTTCTTCTCAAAAACACAATCATGTACATACATGCTGCACACATATTATTATAGCCAAGTATGTGCTGATTACAGTGTGATTAGACCTTAGCCATTTAGGTATTTATAAGAAACTGAAAAAGCACAAATGTCAGGGCATGACAAAACTTCTCCAGGCCCCAAAAATACCTTTAGACTCCAGAGGGTTATAGGCATGCTATGTTGTGTTCATGCATTGGTTTCAAGGAGTTCTTTAGCTAAAAGGGGGAGATGTACTGATAGGATGTTATGGATGTGTACTGTGCGCATGCGCGGAAATGGGGCAGAAGAGAGAGTTTTAGTAAAGTCATATGTTACACGAACGCTGTCTCCTGTACGTTCTTAAATGATAATTTAACAAGTTTGACTTGTGGCTGTTCTAGAGACGTTACAACTGTTTGATAACTTTAATTGGTTTTCTTTTGGAAATATGTTTCAAATTCATCCTGAATGAATTCATGACTTTAAAGCATATCTGGGTTTGTCAAAATCGTGATTAAAATCGAAAATTGCAAAATTGATCAAAGAAATCGCAATAGTTTTTTTTTTTTCCATATCGCACAGCCCTAGTTTGTCCAATAAATACAGTTTACCATCTAGCTTCTGAGTACTAAGTTATTAACCCAACAATAGAGGGGTCAGTTAACCATATGTGTTTGGTTGTATGGGCCGCGAGTTGACAAAAGGTCTATTGATAACTGTAATTTCTTACTTACTAAGATTAGAAAGCCCTTTGTTTTACTGTCAGCACAGGAGTGTGCCACCAACTTGAATTGTCTGTTTTTAAAATAAGGGACATAGACAGATTTTAAATGTGACTCTTGAATTTATGCTATGGATACAGATTTATCTGTAAAAATTCCAAGCATCTTGTACACTTGATAGGAGAATTCAGCCTGCGTATATTCCAACTAATAATATAGAGCACCGCCATTTAGACAAAGAGAGTAACGTACATTATACAGAATGGGATTTTGAAAGCATATCTCCATGTGACCAGACATTATGATATCTAACATCCTTAGTAAATAAACAATTGTGCTGACATTTATAACTATGTACAGCAGCTGCCAGGTCATGTATAGCGAACCCAAGGCTTGAGAAGAAAAAAGAAAAAGGAAATCACAAGCCGTGATTCTTTTTAGACGGCGATGCAGTTAACTTTTGGGTCTTGAATCAGTGTCTTTCAGGGGAACGTACCATAACTTCCAACCTAGGTAATCATCTCCTGCACATCATCTTCCCAGGAATTGCATCGATGTCCCCTCATCAAAGCTGTTACTGATGGTTTCTTTAATGGAGTTACCAGAATCTCCTATGAGTCAAGGTATTTCTCTGCTTCTTGTGGTGTTTTAAAGATCAGAGATTGACCTCGGTCTGTCAATTTGAGCTCAGCTGGGCAAACAAGGAATGGCCTGAGACCAAGGATGATCATCTTCTTTCGAACTTGGTTGAATTCCATCTGCTTTCTCACAGTCTCATTCATGAAATCGGGATAGAAGGATAGAATCCGTTCCGATAAGCTTCCCACGCACATTTCAGAATTGCCTGACAATGAGTGTAATCCAGAAGTTTGAAAGTCAAAGTGCAAGTGCGAGGATTCAGTTTGCCTCCTGTTGTAAAGGTGATGTGATCTCTCAGTTTTGATCTCATGACAAGCCACTGAGGGTATCCACAAAGGTAAAAACTTTTTGAGAAACCCAATCGGATCTGATCCTTTTTCGGATTCTGGTATGCCCACTTGCCTCAAATTCGAGTGGCGGTACCTGTCTTCCTTCTCCGTTAATCTTGCGGAGAGTGATGCAATCTGTTGATCATGGTTTCGAAATGGAAATTTTGCTACCTAAGTTGTCCTATATGGGAAGGTTTTTAGTGACCAATAATTTGGTCACCTCTACTTTGTGGCAAAAAATAATTGTGTAACAACCACTTGCTGGACTTATTGAAGAAATTAAATGAAAACTTGTTTTTTTTATCTATCTGGATAACATTGTATTCCTGCTGCTGCTTTATTCCTTCCTTTTCAAGAGGAGAATCAAGCATTCAAGAATCAAGATCCAAAATTATGGCTTTCTGGTAACCAGCAGACAGAGACTGTAGTCGTATCACATGGATGTATCATGGCAGGGGTGTAGCCATCTTTTCAGAAACAACATTACAATAGAACATATCTGTAATCTATAGCCTACCAGTCAACAGTTTTTGAACAGTAAGATTTGTACTGTTTTTAAAGAAGGCTCTTCTGCTCACCAAGCCTGCATTTATTTGATCCAAAGTACAGCAAACACAGTAATATTGTGAATATTAAGTTAAAATAACTATTTTCTATTTGAATATATTTTAAAATGTTATTTATTCCTGTGATCAAAGTTGAATTTTCAGTATCATTACTCCAGTCTTTAGTGTCACATCCTTAAGAAATCAAATCATTCTAATATGCTAATTTGCTGATTATCAATATTTAAAACGAGTACATTTTTTTCAGCATTCTTTGATGAATAGAAGGATCCAAAGATCAGCATGTATGTGAAATAAAAAGCCTTTGCAACATTATACAGTATATCATAAAAAAAAAAAGATTTTTTTTGGAAAATTATAGAAATTAATATTTTTATTTAGCAAGATTTAAAATCTCAAATTACATTTTGAAATATATTTAGATAGAAAACAGTTATTTTAAATAGTCTAATAAAATATTTCTGTTTACTTTATTTTGCTGTACTTTGCATCAAATAAATGCAGGCTTTGTGAACAGAAGAGGCTTGACTGGTAGTGGATATTATAGGCAACTTTAACTATTCTCTAATTTCTAGCTTTTAATTGGCTTAATAACTGCTGGACAATAACAAATAATAATGATTTTTTTAATATACTACAAACACGTATTTATCACATAATAAGGCAGAATAGTTTGTATACTGTAATAAATGTCAATTAGCACTGTTTTGTTCATATACTGTATTTATCACCTGCTGGAGATGACTTGAAAAACCATATATTATCGCAATCGTATATTAATGTCTTTGTGTTTCCATAAGTTTCAGTTCTTCTGTCAAAACAACTGTTTTCACTGGACGCTGTTGCCCATATGTATGGAAGGCCGTTTCAGCATAAAAAAGTTCCAGCGTTACTCATCGTAATTATAATTTTACTAGTAACAATTAAATTAAAGAGCTCTATAATTTAATTTGTACTAGTAACAATTACAATTATAGACCTCTATCATTCAATTTTTACTAGTAACAACTATGATTGTAGAGCTCTCTAATTGAATTATAGAGCTCTGCAATTGTATTCTTACTAGTAACAACTGAATTGTAGAGCTCTATAATTCAGTTTTTACTAGTAACAATTCCAATTAGAGAGCTCTACAATTCATTTATTACTAGTAAGAATTCAATTGCAGAGCTCTGTAATTCAATTGTTACTAGTAATAATCCAATTGCAGAGCTCTACAATTCCACTAGAGAGCTCTCTAATTCAATTGTTACTAGTAAAAACTGAATTAGAGAGCTCTTTAATTCAATTCTTACTAGTAACAATTCTAATTACAGAGCTCTATAATTGTATTATTACTAGTAGAAACTCCTATTCATGAGATGCAAAACAGATTGCAGATTTCCCCCCTACAAAAGTGCGTTTCAAAATAAAAGCCCTGTAGCGTGGTTCTAAAGTATCCTGAAATATTTTACGGACTTAGGTAATATATTAATCATGTTAACATTAAAATTAACATGATGCCTGAGATGAAAGCCTATATTTAGTCGTTATATTCATTCACCTTTGTATATTGGTAAAGCTAAGAGCCAAGAACACTCTATATCACTGGGTGAAATGCCCTAAATGTGCCTAAGGTTTAGTGTTTGTAGGTCCCGCATAAATACATGAATGTCAGTGAAACTATGGATTATCTGAAGCTGTGGTGCCATGTCATCAAAATCACATAACCTCTCAAATGTCCAGTCATATGAGACTGTAGCAATCATCAGAAAGGAGGGACCTGTGTGAAAGCCACCCAAAGTGTTTTGACAAACTTGATATTAAGGAGTATAAATTAATTTTAAATATTTACAGTGTTTAGTATTGTTATGCAGAATGATTGTGTTTGTTGTTTAGTAAAATAGAAAACATTAGGCCAAATAGTCTTAAACTTTTTTATAAATTGTGACTCGAGGTTAAATCTAGCCTAAAGTTGGTTCAAGTTTTTTTTTTTTCTCCAGGTTGCAAGATTTTATATTTTGCCTTCAAACAAGCTTATGCCTGTTGTGGTTGCATGTGTTTGTTGTTAAGTAAAATGAACAAGAGAACAGTGAGGAATTCTGACTGTGCATTTAACTCTTTTATATATAAAAATATATATTATATACAGAGCCGGATTATCCTGGTGCCCAGGGGCACCAACCATTCACAACAACATTGGGGGGCACCACATGACACAAGCTTTAAAAATATTTTTCGTAAAATGTTTTATTATTATAAATGTATTATAAATGTTATATTATTGTTATTTAAATATTGTTATATTATTATTTGAGGTATAGTGCCCAGGGGCACCACACTGTCTTTGAAAATAGTTGGCTAATGTCTTTGTAATAAATGCATAAAAACTATCATATTGTATTATTTGTCTGATGATGTTCAATTATAAATTGAACCTAGGAGTTGTGATGGATCATCAGTTAAGCTTCACAGACCACATTGCTACAACGACCCGGTCCTGCAGGTTTGCCTTATACAACATTAGGAAGATTAGACCCTTCCTGTCAGAGCAAGCAACCCAACTTCTTGTCCAAGCTCTTGTTCTCTCCAGACTGGACTATTGTAATGCTCTCCTGGCGGGCCTTCCTGCATGTACTGTCAAGCCTCTGCAATTGATCCAGAATGCAGCAGTGAGGGTTGTCTTCAACGAGCAAAAAAAAAGCTCACGTTCCTCCTCTCCTCATCAGGTTACACTGGCTACCAGTAGCCGCTCGCATCAAATTCAAGGTACTGATGCTTGCCTACAAGACGACCACTGGCACGGCACCAACTTACCTAAACTCACTGGTTAAATCTTATGTGCCCTCCAGAAGTTTGCGCTCTGCAAGGGATCGACGCCTTGTGGTACCATCCCAAAGAAGTTCAAAATCACTCTCACGGACCTTTTCCTGGACTGTGCCCAGCTGGTGGAATGACCTCCCAATCTCAGTCTTTACTCATTTTCAAGAAACATCTAAAGACTCATCTTTTTCGCCTGCACTTAACCAACTAACACTAGCACTTTTCTTTTTCTTGTCTTTTCATTTATAAAAAAAACCTGGCTATGCGTTCTATACTAGACTAACTGAGACTTGTCATGGTACTTGTATACTGTTGTTGTTCTCTTGTTGACCTGACTGCTTCTATTGTAAGTTGCTTTGGATAAAAGCGTCTGCTAAACGATTAAATGTAAATGTAAAATGTAAATTATCAATCAATCCATCCATAACCAAGAGAATTACTAGACGATTTTCATTATCATTATTATTACTATCATCATTATCATAGATTTTGGCCTTTATCATAGACTTTTCAGTGTCCCACATTAGGAAGCACCAGACTGTTTTTAGACAACTTGCACTAAGAGCACTAATTTATTTTATGAATGTGTTATCTGCATTTTCTCTTTTTATTTTATTTGGAGACATCCTGGGGATTTTAAAATGGTATTGTGTTGGAATTTAATGTTTTGGCTACAAATCGCAATATGTCACAGTCTTAAATGCAAAAAATTTCCCACAATAGGGCATTTCACCCTACCATAATAAAATGAAACGTACATTACCAAATTCCTGTTCTTAGCTTTTTTATTGTTTAAAAGCTTTGTTTTTTACAAATCACAGAAATTTTGTTACATGTTTTTAAAATGTAGGAAACGTTATTATTTATTAATCGATGTCAGAACTCGTTTTTTCTCAATTATGGATTGGGTAAACTCTGGTCCACACTCCAATACAGCAGGTGGCGAAAATGTACCTTAACGTTGGTGGCACCCACAATAAAAAAAAAACACAGAAGAAGAAGATGGCGGCATGCTGAAGAGTATGTGAAAGGAGTGAGATTGTCTACTTAATGGATGCGTTGGCTGTGATGAATGCAGTCCGAAGAAAGGTTTTATCCATTAAAAGAAATGATCTTCGAGGGAACTGCAATGCTAATGATTCACGAGTCATTGACTCACTGCTTAATAATGTCCAAAGAATCAGCCACAATGAACCTGATCAGTACAGGGAAGTTCTTGACAGTCTAGTGGCATTACAGGCAGCCATTACGTCCAGACATCAACAAGCTGTCTCTATCTCAGCACCAGTCATACGAACAGGTAAGTCAAACTGTCAGTAGGGTGCATTCTAATTATATGACCAGCACCTGTGTGTGTGTGTGTATATATATATATATATATATATATATATATATATATATATATATATATATATATATATATATATACACATTACATACATTCACACACACGCACACACACACACACACACACACACACAACTAATTTTTACTCTTTCAAGTACTAAAAGTGAATGCTAAAACAGGTAATTGCTGTTTATCCGTTAAGCTGGAGATATCGTTGGGGAAAAAACTGTTCTTATGCCTAGATGTTCTAGTGCACAGCGATCTGTAATGTCTGCAGAAGTGCAAAAAGGTTATGTCCGGGGTGAAAGGGGTCTGTGACGATGTTACCTGCCCATTTCTTCACTCTGGCGTTGTACAAGTCCTGAAGGTTGTGCAGGTTCACACCAATAATCCTTTCAGCTGTCCTGACAATCCGTTGCAGTCTTCTTATATCTGATTTGCTGGCTGACCCAAACCAAACAATTATAGAAGTCCACCGAACTCAATAACAGCAGGTGACGAAGGAAGTACAGTCTCTGCTGAGCCTTTTTCGCAGTGGAGTCAGTGTGATTGTCCCACTTCAGGTCCTGAGAGAGGATGGTGCTCAGGAACCTGAATGACTGCACTGCAATCACAGTGCTGTTTATGATGTAACATAGCCATGTGTAACATCACTATTTATAGTCAACTAACTTTCTGTGTCAAAACAGATGATGCAAGCATACCTTTCAGCTGAGGGGATAAATGTACAGAGACGACGTGTCCGCAGTGTGCTCAGTAAAGTTAACCCAGCAGCAGCAGCTGAGTGGTGGAGCTGTGCTTTTTCAAGACGGACGTACTTTGTCCCATTTCCAAACAGTCTTTGGCACATCGATGGGCATATACGTCTTATAAGGTAATGGCTTCAGTGTTGTGCTTACACACTGAAATTAATTATACTGTTTAAATAGTCTGAACCACATTATATCTTGTACTTCTGTTACATTCTAACTAACTTATTTTATCTAATAAAACACCATGCTTAAATGCTAAATTTGTTCTTTCATAGTTGTTAGTTATTTAACGTTTATTGTCAAATAGTGCACTGTAGCCTTATTTAAATATTTTTCATTTAGCAAGTTGTTGTGGCACCCCTTCCAATCCTAGCATGTTTTAGAGATTTTCTTATATAAAACACCCGATTTAACTCCTCAGCTTATGCTGCTTTCCAGGCAGGTTTTTGAGCCCGTAAATCACGATTTCAAAACCACGACTCAGGGGTGCCGGACTGGGGGTAAAACCAGTACTGATTACCAGGGCCCCAAAGGAAGAGAGGGCCCTTGAAAAGTCTGGAATATATATTTTCAAGGGGGGGGGGGGCATTAGGACTGCCTATGCATAGGGCCCGGGATCTTGTGCAGCGCCCTTGCCACGACTCACGACTCGGAAATGGGAGTATGTGTTCCAGACAACCTGTAACCCGTGTTTTTCCAACCTTCTACCCGTGAAAGTGCACTGGAACGTCAGTCATACCCGTAACTTCCCAACCGTGAACTCGTTCTAGATCGATGTACTCCCAGTTCTGAGTCATGGTTTTAAAGTTGTAATTTACAGGTTACAGGTTGCCTGGAACGCGGCATTAGTGTGCTAATTAATGAGACATCTCCAAAATTCTTGGAGGAAGCTGATGAGCTGAATCAGGTGTTTTATATAAGAGATCACAGACAGGGCTTAAGGCTTGTCCTAGACTAAAGGCACATGTTTGAGCTTTTTCAATTGAAAATAACTTGCACTGACAGATCTTAATATGCCAATGCCATTGATTTGTCTCAAGATAGATACCAGTAATGTTTATTTTCTAAGGCATGTTTATAAACGATGCTTAAACGTCTTAATTTAACTAAGCATAGTCCTGGCTTTAGGTAAGCCTTTTCTGTGAAACCAGGCCTGCATATAATAAAGTTTTTGCTAAGCTGTGTCTTTTTTCCTGTACCAACACATATGGGGAATAGTGACACATGGTTGCTCTGCTTATGAATTTAATTTATGGAGCTGAACGAAGGAGCCACATCACAGGAAGATCAGTGCACAGCCAACGCATTGAAAGACTCTGGCGGGATGTGTTTTTGCAAGTGATTCAGCATTTTTATCATCTTTTCTATTCCTTTGAGGAAGATCAAGTGCTGGATCCAAATAATGACATACACAGATGTTCACTACAACAAGTTTACCTCCCAGTCATTTAGGAAAGACTGGACACTTTTAGGTCAACATGGAACAATCACAATCTGAGAACAGAGAGAAATCGTACCCCTAACCAGCTATGGCTAGAAGTTATGGTTGGCAACCGTCAACAAGACACAACAGCCATCAACAATGTTTTTAGCCAAGACTTGTACAATGAGAACCTGGAGGCTATTCTGGGGCGTTATGGGATCCAGCTTAATCAGCTTGAAGTCAACCAAGATGACCTTGACAGAGCTGTAATAGTTCAGCCACCACAAGTTAACTTGACTCATGAACAATGGCAAATACTTAAAGACACATTAACAGGAATTACCGACTTAAAGGAGAAGTACTTGACCTGCTGCAGGGAAATTACCAGACTTCTGCAGTAGGCTGAACACTCTGGTGCTAGAACATTCAATAAGCACTGGACTTACTTTAAAACTGTTCTTACTAATAGTAACCATAGTCAAATACTAGTTGTTTGTCATTGTCAAAAGAAAAAAAGAAAACCAATCAGTTTCAGAACATTAACACATTTTTTTTTTCATGAAAAAATTAAGCAAAACTGCTTTGTGCACCTTGAGAATGTTTATAAAACCCGCTATGTAGCAAAAATGAACATTGACTGCTGCAGAAACATTATATAAACTGAATATTAAACTGACCTATTTTGTAAAAACAAACTGCTTGTGAAATTTCTTCAAACATAAACTCATTTGGCATTTTCACAGTGTCACTCTAAGCAATTCCAAATGTTGGAGCCTGCAGTATGCCCTCAGTCATGTATGTTCTAAATAATTCATAGCTGTTGTGAAGGGGAAGTCTTAATATAATTGCACATGTATTGGCCTCCGGATAAATTCTTTTGTAGTCTGCGCTGCTATGCAGAAATTGGATTTGGGGACGTTGAGAAAAGCCTAGTGGAGGCACAGCTGATGCACCTGATGCAAATTCAAGGACCAGCTCCATTGTCAGGGGACTGCATTCTCCCTCTGCAAACACAATTTAAAAAATGTACATGGGGCACAAATTGTTCAAAATGATGTACTTTCCTAAATAAAATGCTTGCCTTCGACATCTATGAGCCAGTCTCTCCAGAAGCAGATGGTCTCATTCTCCTGCTGCCGTCTATTGCTTCCGACTGGAGAGAAACACACTTCAAATAAGGATGACAGATTGTTTGCAAGAAGTGGCTTTTTAGGATTTGTGAAGAGGTCTTCAAAAACACTGGGGTTGCTCCTAATCTCCTCCAGTACACCCAGGGCTCGTAAACCTTCCTGAAATCTGTAAAACATACGTAATAATAAAAGAAACATGATTTAGATGCATAAATGAGTTATTATATGCCGTTATATCCTGTAGCTCAATTGGTAGAGCCTTGTTTGAGCAGCAATAAGTTCATGTGTTTGATTACTAGGAAACTCACTTACCTGTACTGATATATTTGTTACTTGAATTCAGCATAAATCGCTTGTGATAAAAGCATAAATTTAGAAATGGCTATTAATAAGGCCCAAGTACTAAAAGCACAAAGTTTTATGCAATTGTCTTGAAATTTGGTTAACTATGCAAAGACATTGAAAATTTAGTGGTGCTTACAGTGATCCTGAACAGTGTTGCAGTGGTGAATCAATAAATGTAAGGTGAAATCAGGTAAAAAGTAGTATTACATATTTCCTGCATGCATTTAGATTACAATGGGCTTGTCGGACTTCATGTGACACAGCATGAACCGGCAGGAGGATGACAACAAAATACCGCTAAAGCAATTCGACAGCAGACTCCTCTGTATGATTTTTCTCATTGCTTTTGCGTTTTTTTAATGTCATCTGCCTGTCAAGTTTTTGCAGAGCCACATGAAGTCGAACAAGCCTAAATTTAAATTCAGCCTTGTCTAAAGGTTTGAAGCAGTTCAATACAGGTGCTGGTCATGTAATTAGAATATCATCAAAAAGTTGATTTATTTCACTAATTCTATTCAAAAAGTGAAACTTGCACATTATATTCATTCATTACACACAGACTGATATATCCCACTTCTGACAGACCTATCCTTTGGGGGAAATTGTGGCCTAATGGTTAGAGAGTCGGACTCCCAATCGAAAGGTTGTGAGTTCGAGTCTCGGGGCGGCAGGAATTGTAGGTGTGGGGAGTGCATATACAGTGCTCTCTCCACCCTCAATACCATGACTTAGGTGACCTTGAGCAAGGCATCGAACCCCCAACTGCTCCCCGGGCGCCGCAGCATAAATGGCTGCCCACTGCTCCGGGTGTGTGTTCACAGTGTGTGTGTTTGTGTGTGTTCACTGCTCTGTGTGTGTGCACTTCAGATGGGTTAAATGCAGAGCACGAATTCTGAGTATGGGTCACCATACTTGGCTGAATGTCACATCACAAATGTTTATTTCTTTTAATTTTGATGATTATAACTGACAACTAAGGAAAATCCCAAATCAGTATCTCAGAAAATTAGAATATTACTTAAGACCAATACAAAGGAAGGATTTTTAGAAATCACTCAGCACTCAATACTTAGTTGGGGCTCCTTTTGCCTGAGTTACTGCAGCAATGTGACGTGGCATGGAGTCGATCAGTCTGTGGCACTGCTCAGGTGTTTTGAGAGCCCAGGTTGCTCTGATAGTGGCCTTCAGCTCTTCTGCATTGTTGGGTCTGGCATATCTCATCTTCCTCTTCACAATACCTCATAGATTTTCTATGTGGTTAAGGTCAGGCGAGTTTGCTGGCCAATTAAGAACAGGGATACCATGGTCCTTAAACCAGGTACTGGTAGCTTTGGCACTGTGTGCAGGTGCTAAGTCCTGTTGGAAAATGAAATCTGCATCTCCATAAAGTTGGTCAGCAGCATGAAGCATGAAGTGCTCTAAAACTTCCTGGTATACGGCTGTGTTGACCTTGGACCTCAGAAAACACAGTGGACCAACACCAGCAGATGATATGGCACCCCAAACCATCACTGACTGTGGAAACTTTACACTGGACCTCAAGCAACGAGGATTGTGTGCCTCTCCTCTCTTCCTCCAGACTCGGGGACCCTGATTTCCAAAAGAAATGCTAAATTTACTTTCATCAGAGAACAGAACTTTGGATCACTCAGCAGCAGTCCAGTCCTTTTTGTCCTTAGCCCAGGCGAGACGCTTCTGACACTGTCTGTTGTTCAAGAGTGGCTTGACACAAGGAATGCGACAGCTGAAACCCATGTCTTGCATACGTCTGTGCGTAGTGGTTCTTGAAGCACTGACTCCAGCTGCAGTCCACTCTTTGTGAATCTCCCCCACATTTGTGAATGGGATTTGTTTCACAATCCTCTTGAGGGTGCGGTTATCCCTATTGCTTGTACACTTTTTTCTACCACATCTTTTCCTTCCCTTCACCTCTCTATTAATGTGCTTGGACACAGAGCTCTGTGAACAGCCAGCTTCTTTTGCAATGACCTTTTGTGTCTTGCCCTCCTCGTTCAAGGTGTCAATGGTCATGTTTTGGACAACGGTCAAATCAGCAGTCTTCCCCATGATTGTGTAGCCTACAGAACTAGACTGAGTGATCATTTAAAGACCTTTGCAGGTGTTTTGAGTTAATTAGCTGATTAGAGTATGGCACCAGGTGTCTTCAGTATTAAACCTTTTCACAATATTCTAATTTTCTGAGATACTGAATTTGGTATTTTCCTTAGTTGTCAGTTATAATCATCAAATTAAAAGAAATAAACATTTTAAATATATCAGTCTGTGTGTAATTAATAAATATAATATACAAGTTTCACTTTTTGAATGGAATTAGTGAAATAAATCAACTGTTAAGTTAACAGAAGGCATGCCAAGCAAACAATTGCATCAAAAAACATAAAGGCAGTCTAATCTAATCCCAAATAAATTGCTTGTTTGAGCTGTCTTAAATAAAAGCAGTTTGCACTGACATATCTTAAAATAGCTGTACCATTGCTTTGTTTCAAGATGCAAACCCGTAATGTTTTTGTAAGGTATGTTTGCAAAAACTCTAGTCTGTTCTAGTCCTGGCTTAACCTAAATCCTGTCTGAATATCCAGGCCATAAATACACAATCCATACATATAATAATTGCACGTGCTTATAATTAATGATCAGTTCTTTGTTAACCAGTCAGCACTTTTACATACTTCTTGCTTGAAAAGCAATCACTTACTGTGTCAATGCAGCATATGTACGTCCATTAGTATAGAATTCCAAGGCAGACTGGACCAAGGAATCTCTTTCGTCCAGCGATGTTACAATTCGAAGTGCTCCTATGATACTGAGGATGTCCGCTGCCTCACTTATGGCACTGTTAGCCTTTTGAACAGTCTCTGCTGCTTTTATCTAAAACAAACAGTCACTAAAAACAGCTGCATAAAAAATAAATATAGCCCTGAAAAGGGAATCTGTTTTGCAGTCTGTGCTATTACAACCTTAAAATTCTGTCATCATTTACTCACTCTTACGTTGTTACCAACCCGCATAAATTTCTTTCTTCTGATGAACACAAAGGAAGATATTTTTAGAAATGTTTGTATCCAAACCGTTTGTGGACCCCATTCACTTCCATAGTAGGAAAAAAGGAATACTCTGGAAGTAAATGGGGTCCACGAACGGTTTGGTTACAAACATTCCTCAAAATATCTTCCTTTGTGTTCATCAGAAGAAAGAAATTTATGCGGGTTGGTAACAACGTGAGAGTGAGTAAATGATGACAGAATTTTCATTTTTGGGTGAACTATCCCTTTAACAGATTACCTTGAGTAATTTCTCTTTCAAAGAGTAGTCTCCAATGTCTTCGAAGACTGCAGGTTGAGTGTTCTTCCCACACAGCTGCGTGAAAAGTAGTTTGGAAAAGAAATGTGGGCCAACACCTCCATGGACAATGCAGACTGATATCATCATGCCAATCAATGAATATAACCCAGTGTCTAGTGCTGAAACAGAAAATACAGATGTTTATTTTTATTTTTTTAAATAATTAATTGAACAAACAGTTAAAAGTTTGAAATGCTTACCATGTGTATCAAGGGTCAAATGTTTTTTTTGTTCAGGTCCTTCAAATATTTTTGACTGCTGTATGGCTTTCATTAGTAACCGGAAATATTTTCTAGAAGGTCCTCCTTCATCTACAGCCCCCTCCGAGACACCCTCATTGTCAACAAAAACAATGTATAATTTTGCAGCAGGGTCAAATCGCCGGCGTTTGAATGCTTGAACACTCCCATAAAAAATTCTGTCTCTGGACACATTAATTTGATTGGTGGTAGGACAGCTAGTAAAATCAACTCTGCTGACTAGCTTTATCAAAATACTTTTCAGTTGAGTTCTGTAAAGGGAAAATTTTTTTTTATTAAAAAATAGTTATTTGTAATGGCAAGAAATACAAAACAAACATTTTAAAAAACATACTCAGTGCAGTCATTTTCCAGTGTTGTAGTTGGAACAGATATAGGAGACCAGCTGGGAGGTGTAGGAGAAGGAGACCAATGAGAACCAGAAATGCCAGGAGATGTGGGAGGTGAAGGTGCAAGAGACAACTGATCATGTTGGCATAAAGGAGCAGATGTGCGTGGAGGTGAGGGAGTATCCGGGAGTGTGGATGGAGCAGATGTGCGTGGAAGTGAGGAAGCAGACATGCATGGAGGTAAAGGAGATTCAGAATTTGTGGATAAAGCAGCAGATGAGTACCGGTGAACTGTTTTCTTCAACTGGTTTATTGAATCGAACTGTCAGAAAGAACTACTGGTGATCCGAAAACCGATGCAACCAGTTCTTGACTCGTGAACGAGTCATTATCTGGCTCAGCTCGGTGTTCATCTCTCTCTTCACAGCAGTTCAGTCAGCACGCGCAGTCTTCTTAATCGCTTGATTCGCTCAATGATATGCCAGCTTCATCAAACCTGCCATCTACAGTTCTGTTTGTAATGGAATGATTCGTAAAATTTTTATAATTGTAACGAGTAACGATGCAGCACATAAAAAAAATATCGGAGTAAAAGTATTAGACTCATCGAAAATATGTACTGAAGTAAAAGTGGAAGTAGGAGAAAAAAATAATACTCTAGTAAAGTACAGATACCGCCTTTTAGTACTTAAGTACAGTAGTGAAGTAGTTCTACTTCGTTACTATACATCTCTGCGTGATGGAAAGTAAAAGCTGGGTTAATTTACCATGATTTAAAGGTTGCTTTAAAATGCAACTAAAATGGCATTGTTAGTCAGGACTTTTTTAAAAGAGAAGAAAAATGTATATGCATTTATGTATTAAAGACGACCATTATAAATTGAAAAGCACTTGCCATTTTTCCATTATATTTACAAACTTACAAACTATTTCATTTAATTTCCTCTTCTTTACTATTTTTTAAATATTTAGTTTATTAGTTATATATTAATTTCATTTTATCTATGTATTCTATTCACGGATGTAGTGTCCGTGACGTCACCCATATGTTTTTAAAGAGAGTTTCTGAAACGTACTCGGTTACTAAACGTAACCTCGGTTCTCTCTAGAAGAGCGAACGAGTACTGCATCTTAGCTAAGACGCTACGGGAAAAGTCTCTTTTCACGAAATACTGAAGCAAAAAATTATCCTTAATTTTGTATTTTTGTAAAGCGCATTTGCAGCAGTACACAGCCATAGGCGAGACGGCTCGCTCGCTCACTGGCTTGTTCTGCGGCAACTGCACAGCCTATCGAGCGCAGGCTGATGCAACATCAGACCAATAAGGGCGCTTCGCGCCCTTCTTGCCACTTCCCGCCGAAACGGGTGTGGCCCAACCTATAAAAGGAGCTCGAAAAGGCTGACTCACCTGATTTATTTCATCGCCGAAGCGAACCAGAGTGAATCGTACGCACGGCAGAGAACGCAGTACTCGTTCGCTCTTCTAGAGAGAACCGAGGTTACGTTTAGTAACCGAGTACGTTCTCTTACGAGAGCTCTCTCGTACTGCGTCTTAGCTAAGACGCTACGGGAACCCGATGTAAAACGCCGTGCGCGCAGGGATCACACACCGATAAACCTGAAGCAACGCCCAGGATATACAGTGCACAGTCACCTGAGGGACTCACAGAGAGTCCGGGACAGAAAAAAGGGGGAAAAACCCTCCGTCCCATATCTAGCAGCATCCGTAGATGCGGCAATATGACATCACACAGCCGAGGCAAGGCCTGACCAATGTGGCAATGCGGGTCTTACGCAATACTGCCCATATAACAGTCGGCAGCGCCTAGCGCTCATGAATTCAGAATTCCCCTCAGGGCCCTGATTCTTCTATACCGACAGCAGCCTTGCTTGCAAGGCGGGAACCTCCAGGTTATAGAACCTGATAAATGTAGACGGCGAGGCCCAACCCGCCGCCATACATATATCCTGCAAGGAGATCCCAGTAGACCACGCCCACGATGAGGCGACGCCTCTTGTGGAGTGTGCTCTGATGCCCAACGGGCACTGAAGGCCCCTGGAAGCGTAAGCTAACGCTATGGCGTCAACTATCCATCTGGATAGAGTCTGTCTCGAAACAGCCATTCCTTTGGAACGTCCACCGAATGAGACAAATAGCTGCTCCGTCTGCCGAAAGGCAGCAGAGCGAGACACATAAGCTCTTAAAACCCTGACAGGGCAAAGAAGACTCGAGTCTCCATCCTCCCCTGACACCGGCAGGGCGGACAGGGCAATAACCTGAGCCCGAAACGGTGTGTTGAGGGATTTCGGCACATAACCGTGCCTAGGTTTGAGTATGACCCTTGAGTCATTGGGCCCAAACTCCAAGCACGACTGGCTCACCGAGAGCGCGTGCAAATCACCCACACGCTTCACAGAAGCGAGAGCCAACAAGAATACTGTCTTGAACGACAGATGCTGAAGGCTAACCGATTGGATAGGCTCAAAAGGGGGACCCTTCAAGGCCTCCAAAACCGCCGCGAGGTCCCACATAGGGACTGACGGAGGTCTGGGAGGATTCAGCCTCCTAGCTCCTCTGAGGAACCGGATGACTAAATCGTTCCTTCCTATTGACTGACCGGACGCCGTTTCAGAAAACGCCGCGATGGCCGCCACATAAACTTTGAGCGTGGATGGGGCTCTGCCCTTATCCAACAGCTCCTGTAGGAAGGAGAGGACCTCCGTCACCTCACAACTAAGGGGTGAATAACCTCGAGCTGTGCACCAGCTGGAGAACACCGACCACTTCGAGGCATACAGACGTCGTGTCGACGGAGCTCTAGCCTGAGTGATGGTATTTAGCACTCCCACTGCGAGATCAGCGGGTAACCGTTGAGTGCCCATACATGGAGGGACCACAACTCCGGTTGAGGGTGCCAAATCGAGCCCCTGGCCTGCGAGCGGAGATCTCTCCTCAACGGTACCGGCCATGGGGCGACATCTGCTAATTGCATCAAATCTGGGAACCATGGTTGGTTCTTCCAAAGAGGTGCCACAAGCAGTATTGAACATCTCGTTTCTCTCACCCGTTCTATCACCTGCGGAAGGAGGGAGACGGGAGGGAACGCATAAAGCGGGCAGCACGGCCATTTCCATGACAGCGCGCTTTCGTTCTTGGAAAAGAATGCGGGGCAGTGAGCGTTTTCGTGGGACGCAAAGAGGTCCACCTCCGCCATGCCAAATCTCTCCCACAACAGCCGAACTGTTTGCGGGTGTAGAGACCATTCGCCCGTAGGGACATTGCCTCTGGACAGCCTGTCTGGACCCAGATTCTGCAGTCCAGGCACATGCACCGCTCTCAGCGAGCGCACGTTGCGTTGAGCCCAAATCAGGAGGCGTTCCGTCAGCCTGTACAGGTTTCGGGACCCGAGACCGCCCTGGCGATTTATGTAGGACACCACGGACATGTTGTCCGAACGGACTACGACGTGGTGATCCTTGATATGGGGACAAAAGCGCGTCAGCGCATTCTCCACTGCCAGCATTTCCAGGCAGTTGATATGATGGAGCTTTTCCCGTTCTGACCATAGGCCAAAGGACGGTCTGCCTTCGAGCAGCGCTCCCCATCCCGAAGTGGAGGCGTCCGTCGACACCATTTTCACACTCGGGGAAGTCCCCAGGCTTACACCTGATCGGTACCAGCCGTTCGCTGTCCAAGGTGCTAGAGCCGCAACACAGCTCTGATCGACCTTGAAATGCAGCCGGCCAGACGCCCACGCTCTGCGCGGCACCCGAGCCTTCAGCCAGAACTGCAGGGGGCGCATGCGGAGCAGGCCCAGCCGCAGAACCGGAGATGCTGAGGCCATGAGACCCAGCATCCTTTGACAGTGTTTGAGCGACACAGTCGCGCCGCAGCGGAAAGAACTCGCTGCGCGCTGAATGCCCATCGTGCGCTGTGGTGACAGTCGCGCCGTCATGGAACACGAGTCCAGAACTATACCCAGAAACAGGATCGTCTGACTGGGGTTCAGCGAACTCTTCGCCCAATTGACACTGAGGCCGAGCTTCTCGAGGTGATCGAGTAAAACAGCCCTGTGGTCCACGAGCTCCGCTCGTGATTGGGCCAGAACTAGCCAGTCGTCCAAATAATTCAGCACTCGTATGCCTCTGAGTCTGAGAGGAGCGAGCGCTGCATCCATGCACCTCGTAAACGTACGAGGAGCTACGGACAAGCCGAATGGCAGGACTGCAAACTGGTATGCCTGGCCCTCGAAGGCGAATCTCAAAAACCGCCTGTGGTTTGACGCTATCTGTATTTGAAAATACGCGTCCTTCAGATCTATTGACATAAACCAGTCCCCTCCGCGAATCTGCGCGAGGAGCTTCCTGGTCGTGAGCATTTTGAAACTGCGTTTCATCAATGCCTTGTTCAGCTGCCTTAGATCCAGTATGGGCCTGAGACCCCCGTCTCTCTTGGGCACCAGAAAGTATCTGCTGTACAGCCCCCCCTCGCTTTGAGCTTGAGACACAGGCTCTACAGCCCCTTTGCTCAACAGTTTCGATATTTCGGCCCGAAGTATGTGTGCTACTTCTGTTTTGACCGTAGTTTCGACGCGCGCTGAGAAGCGCGGTGGGCGTCGAGAAAACTGTAGCGAGTAGCCTCTCTTTATAATGCCTAGCACCCAATCCGAAACCCCTGGAAGCGCTGACCATGCATTTGCATGAATGGCTAAGGGCTGGATGTGACACGCGCTCTGTTGACTGGGCAACGGCGGCGCTCGAGTGTGCTGTGCATCTGAGGCGGGGAGCGCGCTGATCACAGCGGGCAGATCGCTCTTCCTCGACCCCGTTCCGGCGCTTAACCGACTGGAGGGAGGCTGAGCGGGTCCCGTGGGACTCAATATATCTGCGAGTAACCGTGGGCTGCATGTGTGCACTTTTACCACTTCCAACTCGCCGTCTGCCTGTGCAGAATGTACGTGCACGGGCCTCGTTTTTACAGAAGCCCCGCGCCGTAAGTGACATAGTGTATGTGGGCACTGGGAAGTGGGCACGTTTACTATGCGGCGCGCTCGACCGATCTGTGTCGATCTTATGTGCGCCCGCCCTGTGTGCAGGGCTGTGCTTACATGTGGGGATGGGCACTGGGTAGTGGGCATCGTCACTGCATTTAAAGCACCATCGGCCGTGGCCGGACGAGCGTGCACGGGTTTCGTTTTTACAGAAACCGCATGACGCGTGTGACATAGTAATTGTGGGCACTGAGGGGTGGGCACGTTTACTATGTAGTGTGCGCGACCGACTTGAGTCGACATTATGAGCGCAGGCCCTGTGTGTAGGGCTGTGCTTACATGTGGAGATGGGCACTGAGGAGTGGGCATCGTCACAACATTTATAGCACCATCGGCCGTGGCCGGGACACCAGAAAAAACGCTGTTTTTGTGAAACATCTGGGTAGCCGTGATAACGGCTTTTGTGTGCAGGCAAGCGGGCACTCGTGCAGGCTTGCGCATTGCAGAAAACACTGAGGCAGTCGCAACTCTTGGAACTGCAACAGCGGCGCGCTTGGGTGAGAGCTCGGCCGCAGCGGAACTCGAACACCGGCGCTTTCCCAGCAGTGCTAGGATGCTTTCGGGGCTTCTGGCTTCACCGCAATCCTCTGCTGCGGCTCCCGCGGCGCGGGGCGACGGCTCGAAGAGCGAGAACGGGGTCCCGAGCTGCGTTGCTGACGCTGTCGTGATGGCGCAGCAGGAGGCGGTGGGCGTGACTGAGAGCTCTGTGGGGCCGGTCTAGAGCGGCTAGCTGCAGAACTGGAGCGCTTCGGCAAGAAGTGCTTGAACGCCTGTGAAGCTTTCTGGTCCTCGGCGAATCTCTCCACAAACTCGTTGACGGAAGATCCAAAGAGGCCGGCAGGAGTTAGCGGAGCGTCAAGAAACGCAGCGCGCTCAGACTCCTTGAAAGCGTCAGCCACAAATGCCTCTCAGCCACCGTAGCGGAAGCCATAACCCATCCCATGGCCTGTGCAGCGGACTTAGCAGCGCGGAGGGAGAGATCCGAAGCACTCCTCAGATCCGCGAGACAGATCGCTTCAGGTCCCATCTCATCCAGCTTGCGGAGAAGATCGCCCTGGAAAATCTGTAGCGTCGCCATGGTGTGTAACGCAGACGCAGCCTGCCCAGCAGCAGAGAATATCCGTGTGAGCAGCGATGACGTCATGCGGCAGGCTTTGGATGGCAACGCCGCCTTAGTCCGCCGTCCAGCAGAGGGCGGGCAAAGGTGCGCTGCTATAGCCTGTTCCACCGGCGGAAGTGACAGGTAGCCTCTGTTCTTAGCACCGTCCAGTGTGGAGAATGCTGGCGAAACAGATGAGCGGATTCTCGCCGAGAATGGAGCGTCCCAAGCCTTCGCCACTTCTTCGTGAAGCTCAGGAAGAAAAGGGGCGTGTTTTGAGCTTGAGGAAGAGCGCTCATCCGGAAGATAGCTACCATCCAGCCGGGAACGTGAAGGGGGCGCTGGTGCAGACCACTTGAGGCCGAGGCTCGCCGCGGCCAACGAGAGTACACGCATCAGCTCCTTATCGATATCCCCCCGTCTGCTGGGCCTCTGAGCAGCTGGCGCGAGATCCACGGAGCTCGTCCAACCCTCACTGCCCGAAGCAAGCAGAGAGCACGTGTCTTCTTCCTCCGACGCGGGCCTGAGATCCACTTCCTCCGATGACGCGTCGGCAAGCAGCGGACACTGAGCATCGGGAAGCGATGCAGGGGAGACCGGCGAAGCGGAGGGAACCGGCGAGCTCGGCCGAGCTGGAGGCGGTTCTGGTAGGCGCTGCGAGCGGCGCTTCTTACGGCGCTGCGGCGCAGCGGATGATGCAGGCTTCGAGAAGTATGCCAGGCGAGTCCTCAGAGTCACCATAGGCATCAGCTCGCAATGAAGACATCCGCCATCAGCGAGCGCGAGCGCTGCATGGTCTTCACCCAGACAGGAGACGCAGATGACATGACGTTCTCCTTCGCTGAGCGGGGTTCTGCACGAGCCGCACGAAGGCATCTTTAAAAAGACGCAGCTCTTTTGTGAATGTGCGTCGCAGGGCGAACACACACACAGATTATCACAGAACAAGGATTATAAAGGATATGGGCGCCGGATAGCGCAGCAGGAACGGCAGTGGAAGGCGGCGGTGCCAGCGGCTTCAGGATGGCTCGTCCTGCTGATATGCTCTTCCAGACGGCGCTTGCTTCCTCGTGATCCAGCGATGCGTGAGCTTCGCTGAAGAGATGAAAAATCAGGTGAGTCAGCCTTTTCGAGCTCCTTTTATAGGTTGGGCCACACCCGTTTCGGCGGGAAGTGGCAAGAAGGGCGCGAAGCGCCCTTATTGGTCTGATGTTGCATCAGCCTGCGCTCGATAGGCTGTGCAGTTGCCGCAGAACAAGCCAGTGAGCGAGCGAGCCGTCTCGCCTATGGCTGTGTACTGCTGCAAATGCGCTTTACAAAAATACAAAATTAAGGATAATTTTTTGCTTCAGTATTTCGTGAAAAGAGACTTTTCCCGTAGCGTCTTAGCTAAGACGCAGTACGAGAGAGCTCTCGTAAGAGAACCCTGCTGTCACCTTCTTGACCGCACATCATCGCCCATCACTCACGTATATCCAAAAATGGGTAAAGAAACATGACTTGGTTAAAGCTGAAGTGGCTGGTTGCTGAAAGCACGCTTCCACCTAGCTCGAATCAAGTGACAGCAGTGGCAATTTGCCCATCAGTCAAGTGGCCATGCCTTTAATTATGCAGAACTTTAAAGCTTAATATGATTTAAACGGATGAGTTACAAAAAAATTCACCCCCCTCACAGTATTAAATTAGCTATACAGAGCAATAGCAATTTTTGTACCAGGCTGTAGGCATATTTTTTTCTGCTCTAAAGATGGCCATTTTAACATGGAGGTCTATGGGGATTGATTCCCTTTTGGAGCCAGCCTCTAGCGACCAGTTAATGAATTGAAGTTTAAGTCACTTCCGTATTGGCTTCATCAGAGAGAATGGAAGGTTGCCCCTAGAATATAACATGTTCATGTTTCATGTGTAAAAAATCTTTCACACAATTGACTTATGTCTATACCACTGTTTTCACAGTTCTAAATACGGGCTGATGCATTCCTTGTTCTATGAAGTCTCAGAAACACGCAACGAGTTCTGATAGTGTAGCTTGTTTAATGAGTTGTGATTGGACAGCAGTTTAGCTTAGCCAGAGCCGTTTGAGCTTAACTCTCTAACGTATTCCTGTGGGCGGAGTGTAGTTAATATTGAAGCTAAAGTAAAGGGCTGTAGTCCAAACCGGCCGTTCACTGTAGGCTTTGAAAGGGGAATTATGTTAAAGAAAATATATCGCTTGGAATTGAACTTTGAGCTTTATCATTTTGCAGGTATTATTTATGCTCTAACAGCAACATAACACACCAACTAAAGTTTGAAAAATGGGAGCAGGAAAAACCGGACCTTTAATATTGTTACATATGTATAGGTTACACAAGTAGATATGGGTTTCCAATGTTAAGGTTTTCAAATATGGAAGCCTAAATCATGTGCAAGACTTAGACAAGGCACCATTCATACAGGTTGCATGATATAAATTTTCTTATACATTAATGTATATTTCATATTGCCGTCACATTTTGACACAGACACTACAAATATGATAAACAAATTTTACCTCTTCTTCAGGTGAATCAGTCCAAAGAATGTAAAGAGTTGAGAAACCCATTATGATTGCAGAGCTCTGTAATCTGCAATTATAATTAGAGAGCTCTGTAATTCAATTGTTACTAGTAACAATTCAATTAGAGAGCTCTGTAATTCAATTAGAGCAATTACACATATCTTTAATGTGTATTTTTACTAGTAATAAATCAATTGAAGAGCTCTGTAATTCAATTGTTACTAGTAAGAATTCAATTAGAGAACTCTATAATTGTAATTGTTACTAGTAACAATTGAATTACAGAGCTCTATAATTAAAAATGAATGGAAGTCAATGGAGACACATGACTAGTAATAAATTAATTGTAGAGCTATCTAATTGGAATTGTTACTAGTAACAATTGAATTAGAGAGCTCTTTAATCATAATTGTTACTAGTAAAATTTTAATTATAGAGCTCTGTAACTGTAATTGTTACTAGTACAAATTAAATTGTAGAGCTCTATAATTGTTATTTTTACTAGTAAAAACCGAATTAGAGAGCTCTACAATCATAATTGTTACTAGTAAAAATTCGAGTATAAATGAAACACACACTGCAGGAGTGTTTAGCGCTATGTTAAGTTCATCATCTTCTGGGTCCGAATAAAATATTCGGCGGCTGTACTGCGTTTGAGCTCCGTCACTATATTCTTTTTATTGACTATTTTTAACTCAAAAATCAATTTTATACATCATCGTTTCCGTTTATATAACATGTGAATATATCCTCTATTGTATTCTACAACAAAAACAATCAGAGCGCCTCGCTATCACTAGTTTTATTTTGATCTCCCGGGTCCGCTATTAGCTATTAGCCCGTTAGCATCAGCAAGCGTGGTTGCAGCTAACTGCGCTTACATTGCTAATACTCTATATACACACATTACCACTGCTGTACTCACTGTTACTTGCTTTAATGGCGGAAGAATGTCTCCACTCTGTGCAGCTCGAGCTAGAGGCCGTGGGAAAGCAGATTCGCGACCTGGAGGTGAGGCAGGCCCAGCTGAGAGAGCGGAGAGCCGCGCTGGAATCATCCCGGGCTGACGCTCACAAGTCCGGGGTAAGTATACAGCGTGCTGCTAACAGTCCCACCACGTCTACTCCGTGTGTTTCTCTGCACAGGCCCGGTGCACCCAGAACGCGATCTTCCCAGATGTCCTTCACTGCGACGCCGGGACACCACGGACCCTGGGTGCATCCACAGCGGAGGACGCGAGCCGGGTCCCGGGCGACGACTTCTCCCCCTCCTGTCTTCGACATCTCCATCCGGAACCGCTTCGCTCCCCTCCGCGAGACAGGACGCGACGCTGTGATCATCGGAGACTCCATCGTCCGACACGTAAGTGCTACGTTAGCCGAAGGTAAAGTGCACACTCATTGTTTGCCTGGTGCTCGTGTTCTCGATGTTTCTGCGCAGATACCCGCTATCCTGAAGGCCGACGAGAGCCCCAGAGCGGTCGTGCTTCACGCCAGGGTTAACGACACCACGCTGCGGCAGACGGAGACGCTGAAGAGGGACTTCAGCAGCCTGATCGAGCCGGTTCGCAGCACGACGCGCGCGGCGATGATCGTCGTGTCAGGACCACTGCCCACGTATCGACGAGGACACGAAAGCTTCAGTAGACTTTTTGCTTTAAATGAATGGTTGTTGTCATGGTGTAAAGAACAGAAACTGCTATTTGTTAATAACTGGAATCTTTTCTGGGAGCGTCCTAGGCTGTTTCGCGCTGATGGATTACACCCCAGCAGAATTGGAGCGGAGCTGCTCTCTGACAACATCTCCAGGACACTTCGCTCCATGTGACTAGTAAGACAATTCTCTAATAACTATTATGATGAGTTTTGTTCCACCCGCTTAAATGATAAAAGTACTTGCGCTGTAAAAACTATTAAGACTGTGTCTGTTCCCCGAATAGTGAGGTCAAAATATAATGTAGGATCTAGAAAAAATCTTATCGTAATTAAACCAGAAAAATGTAAAGTAAATGAACAAAAACAATTTTTAAAGTTTGGGCTCATAAATATTAGATCACTCACACCCAAAGCAGTTATTGTAAATGAAATGATCACAGAAAATAGTTTTGATGTACTCTGCTTGACTGAAACCTGGCTAAAACCAAATGATTATTTTGGTCTAAATGAGTCTACTCCACCGAACTACTGTTATAAGCATGAGCCCCGTCAGACTGGTCGTGGCGGAGGTGTCGCAACAATATATAGTGATATTCTCAATGTTACCCAGAAAACAGGATACAGGTTTAACTCTTTTGAAATACTTCTGCTAAATGTTACACTGTCAGACATGCAAAAGAAATCTAATGTATCTCTTGCTCCGGCTACTGTGTATAGACCACCAGGGCTGTATACAGAATTCCTAAAAGAATTTGCAGATTTCCTCTCAGACCTTCTAGTTACAGTTGATAAGGCCCTAATCATGGGAGATTTTAATATTCACGTTGATAATGCAAATGATACATTAGGACTTTCGTTTACTGACCTAATAAACTCCTTTGGAGTCAAGCAAAATGTCACCGGGCCCACTCATCTTTTTAATCATACACTAGATCTAATTATATCGCATGGAATCGATCTTACTGCTATAGATATTGTACCCCAAAGTGATGATATTACAGACCATTTCCTTGTATCGTGCATGCTGCGTATAACTGATATTAACTATATGTCTCACCGTTACCGTCTGGGCAGAACTATTGTTCCAGCCACCAAAGAAAGATTCGCAAATAACCTGCCTGATCTATCTCAACTGCTATTTGTACCCAAAAATACACATGAATTAGACGAAATTACTGACAACATGGGCACTATTTTCTCTAATACAACCCGAATTCCGGAAAAGTTGGGACGTTTTTTAAATTTTAATAAAATGAAAACTAAAGGAATTTCAAATCACATGAGCCAATATTTTATTCACAGGGCAATTCCAGCGTTATGGATGTGACATATGAACTCATAATGACAGGTGAAATGTCTCAGAAAAAAAAAACCTTCTTACAATATTTAAATTGGAAATGCATATTCTCAGAGCACCCAATCTGGGGAATTGACAGGCAAAATATTTTTTTCTAAAAAAAAATTAAGCACCCCCAAAAAAGGAAAATATGCATGCGTTATGGATGTGACGGGAAATGAGTTTTTTGTATACTGTTCGATTTCCTTTAAAGTCTGTGAACTTTTAAGTCCAATGTATAAATATTGCTATCCACATGATGAAGGGGTCTTAGCTGAACATTAAAATATCAATGTTTAAAATATAAATATTTTTATGAAGTGTATTATGAGGAAAAACCAACGTTATGGATGTGACAAAAACCCTGTTATGGATGTGACGTGTCTGAAATACATAGAATCTGTTTGGAAAATCAACAATCAAACCATCATGGCACTTTTGTTGACGCATAGTGGCTGTTTTGACATTGACAAGAAGACTGTCTGAAATTATTCTGAAGACCCCCCCCCCCCCAATTATGATTTAGTTATTTTTTTAGCTTGGATCCTACTGTACATCGTAAATCAATATGTAAAATAACTGACAATAAGAGAAGATGAGGGTGAAGGTATTTATTTGATTTATGTATTTCATTCGTTCATGACAAATGAAAAACAAACACTGAGAAAAAGAGGGTGTTTTCTCTGATGATGACTGCTGTGTGGACAGAGACACAACTGTGGACCTCATAAAAAGTGAACTGCACTCCTGGTGAAAGTTAACTACAGCTACACCTGCCAGGAGTTCTAAAGACACACAATAAATGAGATGGCCCTACTCTAAGCTGCCAGATCAGACAAAAAATATATATTTTTAAAAAAATTCAAGATGCACTGAATCCGGTAAGAACGCATTTAGTATTTCTAGTCTTTCCTAATGGAATTTATGTGCTTATTTGGAAATGTGCTTTTTAGCGATTGGATTATTATTTTTACTTAATTATTTAGATTGAATAGACACATGCTGTTGAATAGAGTTTTATATTATTAGTGACATTCACACAGCGCCAGCCAGCACCGTCATTTTTATAAAGCCCATTAGCAATTTAAAACATGTTAACATGACTGCAAAAAGACATCTAATATAAAATCTATATGTATTCACCTAGTATAATAATAGTAAGTTATCTCCCTCGTGTCCAGCATTGTCCCGCAAAATCAAATCTGCTGACCTGCAACAGAGCAATAGCCAGGTGGTCACCCTAGTGTGTGTATATGTGTGAACATGTATGTGTACACACACACACACACACACACACACACACACACACACACACACACACACAAATATGTATACATATATAGCCTGCTATAAAGTAGGTTGTTATATTGTCATGGTATCTCATCTGAGGTAATGACTCTGAGGTGACAATATTTGATATGACACATTAATATAACTAGATTTTTATTCAATTTATTTTCCCTGATTGTGTGTGGTTTTTAGTATCATCTTACCATTTTATCCATCTGGCGTTGTGATAGGCGTATAGCTTTAAGATAACTCTATCTTTGAGCTGTCAAAACCTGAGCTTGAATGACAGGAAGCGCGAGCGAATTAGAGGGCGCCTGTTTCGCGCCTAAACCAATCAGGTTCGTCGCGCAATTGCAGGGCGCCTCTCGACTAGGATGTGAAAGAATAGGCATAAACAAACAGACGGAACAAAGCAGAGACTATTACGGAAGACAGTCGAGATTAAATACATTAACAATTAATGTTTGTCATATAGGAGTTCAAATCACAGGTTTCCTCCACAGTCAGGTGAACCGATGGACATTATTGTCCGTAGCAAGTCACTAGCAATCACTGTGAGTCACTAGCAATCATGTAGCCTACGTTTTTTGTGTCTAAATGATCGCACGGTTTTCGGCCGTTTATGGATTTTAATGCACAGTTGTGAGTCAAAATCATCACATTTTATTAAGATACAATTTATACAAAACGAAATTCACTATAAAGAAAGTCTTTCTACAAATCAAACATTTACTGAATTGGCCAAAATCATTTCTGTTTCGAAACAGATCACAACAGTCCATATGCATGATTTAATATGAAGCGTCCGTAACGGTCACGTCCGTAACACATTATTATGGTTGTTCAGAGCAAAGTAATGAGATGAATTGTCGATCCTAATAAGCATAAACATAATTTAGCTTTGTAAATAAAGTTTCAAGTTATTTGTATTTATAATTGTCATATTAAATAAACTAAACCTTTAAAACGTTATGGACGTGACAGTGCACTGAAGCGCCAAGACCTCAGGCATGCCTCCATCTTTCTGCAAAATGCTTACTGTTAAAATAAAGTTTAAAAAGGGGGGTCTTTGATACCTTTTTTGAAAGCATGAAATATGCCTGGTTGAAAATGTAATTTAAGCATTGTTGCTCACCTCATATCTGGTGGATAAACAAGGCAATTTTCATAAAAAATTTGTTAAAGCACATTAATACAGTATATTACAGACCTAAATGGACAACATAAAAAGGGTTT
The DNA here is from genome assembly GCF_963082965.1 of Carassius carassius. Taxonomy (NCBI): domain Eukaryota; kingdom Metazoa; phylum Chordata; class Actinopteri; order Cypriniformes; family Cyprinidae; genus Carassius; species Carassius carassius. Next base: position 18,055,595 of record NC_081767.1, on the reverse strand, counting down.
TGTTCTTTTGGTTAAAACTTTATTTTTTCATGGTAAAGATGACCTTTGCATGGAATTGCCCCACAATAGAACATAGATAACGTAGCAAATGTTTAAACTGAGAAATTTTACACTTTTATCCACTTAATTAGCTCATTTAAAATTTAATGCCTGCTACAGGTCTCAAAAGAGTTGGCACGGGGGCAACAAATGGCTAAAAAAGCAAGCAGTTTTGAAAAGATTCAGCTGGGAGAACATCTAGTGATTAATTAAGTTAATCAATTAATTGATATCAGGTCTGTAACATGATTAGCTATAAAAGCTTTGTCTTAGAGAAGCAGAGTCTCTCAGAAGTAAAGATGGGCAGAGGCTCTCCAATCTGTGAAAGACTGCGTAAAAAAATTGTGGAAAACTTTAAAAACAATGTTCCTCAATGTCAAATTGCAAAGGCTTTGCAAATCTCATCATCTACAGTGCATAACATCATCAAAAGATTCAGAGAAACTGGAGAAATCTCTGTGCGTAAGGGACAAGGCCGGTAAACACAATCCGCCGTGCCATCAGCAGATGCCAACTAAAGCTCTATCATGCAAAAAGGAAGCCATATGTGAACATGGTCCAGAAGCGCCGTCGTGTCCTGTGGGCCAAGGCTCATTTAAAATGGACTATTTCAAAGTGGAATAGTGTTTTATGGTCAGACGAGTCCAAATTTGACATTCTTGTTGGAAATCACGGACGCCGTGTCCTCCGGGCTAAAGAGGAGGGAGACCTTCCAGCATGTTATCAGCGTTCAGTTTCAAAAGCCAGCATCTCTGATGGTATGGGGGTGCATAAGTGCATACAGTATGGGCAGCTTGCATGTTTTGGAAGGCTCTGTGAATGCTGAAAGGTATATAAAGGTTTTAGAGCAACATATGCTTCCCTCCAAACAACGTCTATTTCAGGGAAGGCCTTGTTTATTTCAGCAGGACAATGCAAAACCACATACTGCAGCTATAACAACAGCATGGCTTCGTCGTAGAAGAGTCCGGGTGCTAACCTGGCCTGCCTGCAGTCCAGATCTTTCACCTATAGAGAACATTTGGCGCATCATTAAACGAAAAATACGTCAAAGACGACCACGAACTCTTCAGCAGCTGGAAATCTATATAAGGCAAGAATGGGACCAAATTCCAACAGCAAAACTCCAGCAACTCATAGCCTCAATGCCCAGACGTCTTCAAACTGTTTTGAAAAGAAAAGGAGATGCTACACCATGGTAAACATGCCCCGTCCCAACTATTTTGAGACCTGTAGCAGAAATCAAAATTGAAATGAGCTCATTTTGTGCATAAAATTGTAAACTTTCTCAGTTTAAACATTTGCTATGTTATCTATGTTCTATTGTGAATAAAATATTGGCTCATGTGATTTGAAAGTCTTTTAGTTTTCATTTTATTAAAATTTAAAAAACGTCCCAACTTTTCCGGAATTCGGGTTGTACATTAGAAGCTGTTGCCCCCATCAAATTGAAAAAGGTTAGAGAAAAACGTACTGTGCCATGGTATAACAGTAATACTCACTCTCTCAAGAAAGTAACTCGTAGTCTTGAACGCAAATGGAGAAAAACTAACTTGGAAGTTTTTAGAATTGCATGGAAAAACAGTATGTCCAGCTATAGACAGGCTCTAAAAACTGCTAGGGCAGAGCATATCCACAAACTCATTGAAAATAACCAAAACAATCCAAGGTTTTTATTTAGCACAGTGGCTAAATTAACAAATTACCAGACGCCACCTGATTCAAATATTCCACCAACGTTAAATAGTAATGACTTTATGAATATCTTCACTGATAAAATAGATAACATTAGAAATACAATAGCGAATGTAGATTCTACAGCATCTAACACTTGAGTTTCATCCATCGCACCCAAAGATAAACTGCAGTGGTTTACAAATATAGGACAGGAAGAGCTAAATAAACTTATCACTGTATCTAAACCAACAACATGTTTATTAGATCCTGTACCCACTAAATTACTAAAAGAGCTGTTACCTGTAGCCGAAGAACTGCTTGTCAATATCATTAACTCGTCATTATCTTTAGGTCACGTCCCAAAACCATTCAAGCTGGCGGTTATCAAGCCTCTTATTAAGAAACCAAAACTAGATCCTAGTGTACTGGCAAATTATAGGCCTATTTCAAATCTTCCATTTATGTCTAAAATTTTAGAAAAAGTTGTGTCTGCTCAATTGAGCACCTTCCTGCATAAAAATGATCTGTATGAAGAATTTCCCCACCATAGCACAGAAACTGCACTTGTTAAAATTACAAATGACCTGCTCCTTGCGTCAGATCAAGGCTGCATCTCATTTCTAGTCTTACTTGATCTTAGTGCTGCGTTCGACACCATAGATCATGACATACTCATAGATCGATTACAAAACTATACAGGTATTCAAGGGCAGGCTCTAAGATGGTTTAGATCCTACCTGTCCGATCGCTACCATTTTGTTTACTTAAATGGGGTGTCATCTCATTTATCATCAGTAAAATATGGAGTGCCACAAGGATCCGTCCTAGGTCCCCTTCTATTTTCAATATACATGTTGCCCCTTGGTAATATTATTAGAAAATACGGAATTAGCTTCCACTGTTATGCTGATGGTACTCAGCTATATATCTCAACGAGACCAGATGAAACTTCCCAATTATCTAAGCTAACAGGGTGTGTTAAAAATGTAAAAGATTGGATGACAAATAATTTTCTCCAATTAAATTCGGATAAGACAGAGATATTAATTATTGGACCAGAAAACACCACACAGAATCTTGTAGATTACAATCTGCAGCTAGACGGATGTACTGTTACTTCCTCTACAGTCAGAAATCTGGGTGTTATATTGGACAGACTGGCTAAACCGACCGTCTGCTAGCTGCCTCCCGTCACAGAGGTCACAGAGGTCAGTTAATTCTCAGCACATAGAGACTCTTTCACCTAGATATCACACTATAGAGACTGTGTCTGTTCCCCGAACTAGAAAATACAAAAAACGTCCAAATCAAGTTAAGATTAACAATTTAATTGAGGTTCAACAAATAAAAAACAGAAGCAATATGGATAAACAAATGATAAAGCTTGGCTTATTGAATATCAGATCCCTTTCTACGAAAACACTTTTTGTAAATAATATGATCACTGATCATAATATAGATGTACTCTGTTTGACAGAAACCTGGCTAAAACCTGATGATTACATTATTTTAAATGAGTCCACCCCCCAAGATTACTGTTATAAACATGAGCCACGTCTAAAAGGCAAAGGTGGAGGTGTTGCTTCAATTTATAACAACGTTTTCAGGATTTCTCAGAGGGCAGGCTACAAGTATAACTCGTTTGAAGTAATGGTACTTCATATAACATTATCCAAAGAAACAAATGTTAATGATAAATCCCCTGTTATGTTTGTACTGGCTACTGTATACAGGCCACCAGGGCACCATACAGACTTTATTAAAGAGTTTGGTGATTTTACATCCGAGTTAGTTCTGGCTGCAGATAAAGTTTTAATAGTTGGTGATTTTAATATCCATGTTGATAACAAAAACGATGCATTGGGATCAGCATTTATAGACATTCTGAACTATATTGGTGTTAGACAACACGTTTCAGGACCTACTCATTGTCAAAATCATACTCTAGATTTAATACTGTCACATGGAATTGATGTTGATGGTGTTGAAATTATTCAGCCAAGTGATGATATCTCAGATCATTATTTAGTTCTTTGCAAAATTCATATAGCCAAAATTGTAAATTCTACTTCTTGTTACAAGTATGGAAGAACCATCACTTCTAACACAAAAGACTGCTTTTTAAGTTATCTTCCTGATGTATCCAAATTCCTTAGCATATCCAAAACCTCAGAACAACTTGATGATGTAACAGAAACTATGGACTCTCTCTTTTCTAGCACTTTAAATAAAGTTGCTCCTTTACGCTTAAGGAAGGTTAAGGAAAACAGTTTGACACCATGGTATAATGAGCATACTCGCACCCTAAAGAGAGCAGCCAGAAAAATGGAGCGCAGCTGGAGGAAAACAAAACTAGAGGTATTTCGTATTGCTTGGCGGGAAAGTAACATATCCTACAGAAAAGCATTAAAAACTGCTAGATCCGATTACTTTTCTTCTCTTTTAGAAGAAAACAAACATAAACCCAGGGATTTATTCAATACAGTGGCTAAATTAACGAAAAATAAAGCCTCAACAAGTGTTGACATTTCCCAACACCACAGCAGTAATGACTTTATGAACTACTTTACTTCTAAAATCGATACTATTAGAGATAAAATTGCAACCATTCAGTCGTCAGCTACAGTATCACATCAGACAGTGCACTATAGACCCCCTGAGGAACAGTTCCACTCATTCTCTACCATAGGAGAGGAAGAATTGTATAAACTTGTTAAATCATCTAAACCAACAACATGTATGTTAGACCCTATACCATCTAAGCTCCTAAAAGAGGTGCTTCCAGAAGTCATAGATCCTCTTCTGACTATTATTAATTCCTCATTGTCATTAGGATATGTCCCCAAAACCTTCAAACTGGCTGTTATTAAGCCTCTCAGCAAAAAAACCACAACTTGACCCCAAAGAACTAGTTAATTATAGACCAATCTCGAATTTCCCTTTTCTGTCCAAGATACTAGAAAAGGTGGTATCCACACAATTATATTCCTTCTTAGAGAAAAATGGTATATGTGAGGATTTCCAGTCAGGATTTAGACCGTATCATAGTACTGAGACTGCTCTCAGTGCTCTCTGGTATCTCTCTATTAGTTTTATTGGATCTTAGTGCTGCGTTTGACACAATTGACCACAACATTCTTTTGCATAGACTTGAACACTTTGTTGGCATCAGTGGAAGTGCATTAGCATGGTTTAAATCGTACTTATATGACCGCCATCAGTTCGTAGCAGTGAATGAAGATGTATCCTATCGATCACAAGTGCAGTATGGAGTACCTCAAGGCTCAGTACTAGGGCCGCTACTCTTCACGCTTTATATGTTACCCTTCGGAGATATCATCAAGAAACATGGTGTTAGCTTTCACTGTTATGCTGATGATACTCAGCTCTATATTTCTTCGCAGCCCGGTGAAACACACCAATTTGAAAAACTAATGGATTGCATAGTCGATATAAAAAACTGGATGACGAGTAATTTCTTACTGCTAAATTCGGAAAAAAACAGAGGTGTTAATTATAGGACCTAAAAACTCTGCTTGTAATAAACTAGAACACTGTCTAAGACTTGATGGTTGCTCTGTCAATTCTTCGTCATCAGTTAGGAACCTAGGTGTGCTGTTTAATCGCAATCTTTCCTTAGAAAGCCACGTTTATAGCATTTGTAAAACTGCATTTTTCCATCTCAAAAATATATCTAAATTACGGCCTATGCTCTCAATGTCAAATGCAGAAATGTTAATCCATGCATTTATGACCTCAAGGTTAGATTATTGTGATGCTTTATTGGGTGGTTGTTCTGCACGCTTAGTAAACAAACTACAGCTAGTCCAAAATGCAGCAGCAAGAGTTCTTACTAGAACCAGGAAGTATGACCATATTAGCCCGGTCCTGTCAACACTGCACTGGCTCCCTATCAAGCATCGCATAGATTTTAAAATATTGCTTATTACTTATAAAGCCCTGAATGGTTTAGCACCTCAGTATTTGAATGAGCTCCTTTTACATTATAATCCTCTACGTCCGCTACGTTCTCAAAACTCAGGCAATTTGATAATACCTAGAATATCAAAATCAACTGCAGGTGGCAGATCCTTTTCCTATTTGGCGCCCAAACTCTGGAATAACCTACCTAACATTGTTCGGGAGGCAGACACACTCTTGCAGTTTAAATCTAGATTAAAGACCCATCTCTTTAACCTGGCATACACATAACATACTAATATGCTTTTATTATCCAAATCCGTTAAAGGATTTTTAGGCTGCATTAATTAGGTAAACCGGAACCGGAAACACTTCCCATAACACCCTATGTACTTGCTACATCATTAGAAGAATGGCATCTACGCTAATATTTGTCTGTTTCTCTCTTGTTCCGAGGTCAACGTGGCCACCAGATCCAGTCTGTGTCCAGATCAGAGGGTCACTGCAGTCACCCGGATCCAGTACGTATCCAGACCAGATGCTGGATCAGCACCTAGAAAGGACCTCTACATCCCAAGTGGAGTGGAGACCAGGACAACTAGAGCCCCAGATACAGATCCCCTGTAAAGACCTTGTCTCAGAGGAGCACCAGGACAAGACCACAGGAAGCAGATGATTCTTCTGCACAATCTGACTTTGCTGCAGCCTGGAATTGAACTACTGGTTTCGTCTGGTTAGAGGAGAACTGGCCCCCCAACTGAGCCTGGTTTCTCCCAAGGTTTTTTTCTCCATTCTATCACCGATGGAGTTTCGGTTCCTTGCCGCTGTCGCCTCTGGCTTGCTTAGTTGGGGACACTTCATCTACAGCGATATCGTTGACTTTATTGCAAATAAATGCACAGACACTATTTAACTGAACAGAGATGACATAACTGAATCCAATGATGAACTGCCTTTAACTATCATTTTTGCATTATTGACACTGTTTTCCTAATGAATGTTGTTCAGTTGCTTTGACGCAATGTATTTTGTTTAAAGCGCTATATAAATAAAGGTGACATTGACATTGACAGCAATTTGTCTTTTGAAAATCATATTTCCAATGTTACAAAAACTGCATTCTTCTATCTTAGAAACATTGCCAAGCTACGAAACATGTTATCTGTTTCTGATGCAGAAAAGCTAGTTCATGCATTCATGACCTCTAGACTGGACTATTGTAATGCACTTCTAGGTGGTTGTCCTGCTTCATCAATAAACAAGCTACAGGTAGTCCAAAATGCAGCAGCTAGAGTTCTTACGAGTTACAAATTATCATTACTTACCTATAAGGCCCTAAATGGTTTAGCTCCCGCATACCTATCTAGCCTTCTACCACGCTACAACCCATCACGCACCCCAAGGTCACAAAACGCTGGACTTTTGGTAGTTCCTAGGATAGCAAAGTCCACTAAAGGAGGTAGAGCTTTTTCACATTTGGCTCCCAAACTCTGGAATAGCCTTCCTGATAATGTTCGGGGTTCAGACACACTCTCTCTGTTTAAATCTAGATTAAAAACGCATCTCTTTCGCCAAGCATTCGAATAATGTATCTCTTAAATTGTGAGTGTAGTTGCATCTGCATTTTTATTCTTTAGCTTGGTTTAAACTAATTTTACTTTGTTGGATCAGCAGCTATGCTAATGATGTCTCTATTTTGTTTCTATGTTTTGCCACGGGATGTAACTAGGATTTACACAAGCTCCAGTCTGGATCCAGAACACCTGAGAAGAGATGATGCTGACCCTCAGAGGACCCCATATGATGCTAACCTTGAATCAACAAACAGAACTAACAATTATTGCTACATGTGTGACTGCATCATATAATTACTATTAATTAATAATATTGATAGTTCATCGTCTAGCTGACTACGTCTTGTATTATTATTATTTTTTATTTTTTCTAAAATCCTGTCAAACGTGCACAAACTACTAGCTACTAAATATTGTAGAAACATAATTTTCTGTAAAGTTGCTTTGTAACGATTTGTATTGTAAAAAGCGCTATACAAATAAACTTTAATTGAATTGAATTTAATTGAAAATATCAAGTCATGCACAGAATATCCTGTCTCTTTGAGTTTAAATCTTTATTTATTCACACCAGCTCTTGAAAACCTCTATGCGAACACTTTTGACAGAAAAAGTGCGGGGGACGAATTTCCATGATGATAAAAGTGGGGGGGACACGTCCCCCGCGTAATCTACGCCCCTGTATCATGGCTAAAGACAGATTCTGCTAAATCTCAGGCTGGTCATAAGTATGGGATTGGACAAATATTGTTCTTAATGGAGCTACAGAATGATAATCGTATGAATTTTACATCTTTCTATAAGTCAGTTCTGGAGGCATAGAAAGTGTTTACCATTTCACGTTAATCAGATACACTTAGTGGATTATGGCTTTTTGAAGAGCCACTTTTTCTTGATGATTTTCTACCTTCTAGACTTATGTCTGGTCTCAGTCTGCATGAATGTTTAACTGCTGCTGGATGCACAAAGTTGGGACATATTTTGAATAAAAGTACAGAGGAGTTGAGTAAAATGACTGGGGTCAAATTTGTGTGGCTGGTAAACAAGCGAATACTGAATTATTTAAATCTTTGCATGGGGATTATAAAACTTTGACAAATGACTCAGTAGCAATTGATCAATGAAGAAAGGGGATTCCTTATGTTTTCCCCTCTCTTAATGTAACTATTTCTTTGGGAGAAGGGCAAGATGATGGGAAGAGTCGTTTGGTAATTAAACCCTCTCAGCTTGGAGTTTGAGGAATTATGGAAAAAAAAAATCCCTCTATATTTTCTGTGTAAAAAGCATCTAATCCTATTTTTTTAGGGGACTTCCTTCAACAAAATGGACTGATTTTTTTGGAACTGTTTTTCCCCTAGATGCTTTGTCCTTATTGAAGAGCCCAATTTATTAAATTACAGGCGACCTTCAGTGGAGGATTGTACATGGGGCAATGGCCATGAACAGATACGTGGTGCACATTGATCCTTCTGTAGGGGTGGGTTGTCCCTTCTATACAGAGGTTGAAATAGTTTTTCATTTATTTGTACAGTGTATTTGGTTAAATTAATTATTTTCACTTTTAATAGAATAACACTTAGAATAGAGCATGCCTATTATAAAATTATTAAATATGTGGAAACTTTTATGTACATTTGGGGCCCTTTGATCATCATGGATGCAAAAGTGGGTGCACCAGACCTGAAGTGCCAGAAAAGTATGTGGAGAGATGAGCGGGCCTCAGCAAACTTCAATGGATAATTTCATTGTGGACAGTTCCGGTAAAAGGAAAGGTAGTGACCAACTCAAAAATAATGCAAAAAAATAAAAAAATAAAAGAGCTTCCATCGTAATCGTAATTTACGACAACAGGGGATTCCGTGGTGCCAAATCCGTTGTGTGTTATTTGTGGTGAGAAACTGCAATGAAGCCATCAAAACTTCAGCGGCACTTAACCACCAATCAGTTTTTTGAAAGAAAGAAACGAGAGTTGGATGCTCAGCAGCAAGTTTTGATATCCTCAACATCAGTAACCGTAGCTGCAACAAAAAGGCATCATATATCTGGTTGCTCACCGAATAGCTAAAGCTAAAAAAAAAAAAAAAAAAAAAAAACAACACACATACACACACACACACACACACACAACCTTTACAGTCGGAGAAGAGCTAATTTTGCCGGCTGCAAAAGATATTTGTCAGGAACTTTGAGGAAAAAGTAGCTAGCAAGTTGGAACATGTTCCACTATCTGACAATAGTTGAAATTAGGAGAATTGATGAAATGGCTGAAGATAGAGGGGCAGCTGTTGGACAGATTAAAAGCATCTCCGTGGTACACAATTCAAGTGGACGAATCGACTGACGTGGAATATATCAATCATGTTAGTTTATGTGTGGTACATGCATCAAGATGAGGTGCAGGAAGATTTGCCGTGTTGTCTTTCACTTCCAAGCACAACCACCGGCTCCGAAATATTCCAAGTATTGAACGAATACATTGTGAGCAGACTGGAATGGAAGTTTTGTGTTAGTGTCTGCATTGACGGGGCTGCCGTGATGACCGGCCGGGTGAAAGAAGTTGCGCTAGAATGTGAGGCAACTTACTGCATGATTTACCGAGAGATTCTGGCAAGCAAGAATGTCTCCAGATCTCCACACGGTCCTTAATAATGCTATACGTGTCATCAACCACAAAAAAGCTCATGCACTGAATACTCGTTTGTTTGAAGTATTGTTTGAGGACTTGGATGCTGATCCCAAGCGCCTACTTCTACATATAGAAGTTCGGTGGCTGTCCAAAGGGAAAGCCCTAACATGAGTGTTTGAGCTAAGAGAGGAATTACAGAAATTCCTCTCCAACAAGCAGTCACCCTTAGCAGCACACTTCAGTGACAAGAGCTGGCTCGCAAAACTGGCCTACTTGAGTAACATTTTTATGACCTTGAATGACTTGAACCTGACAATGCAGGGGAGGATGGCTGACACATTCATGTTGGCGGATTTAAAAAAAAAAACCAACAAAAAAACCCCCCGGGTTTTAAAGTCAAGCCGGAAACCTGGACACGGCACGCAACCGGAGTGTTTTTGATATGTGCGTCAACTTATCCAGTTTTTCCGAGGATGCTTAAGCACTTGGCCAGTTGATACATTGCCACCTGACATCACTGTCTGATGAATTTAAACATTATGCACAAGGAGCAGCCTTTTCTCCTCACCCCTATGCTGTGCGACACAGTAGAGCAGGCTGGGTGTCCATGTCGAGCTCATGTGCTGGGGCTGGCCGGTCACACACTGCTTTCTGGAAGAAAGGTATAAGAGGCATTAGCGTGGAGTCTTCTGGAGATGCGTCTCCCCAGTGTGTGTCATGTGGTGGCTTTTGTAGTCATGCTCTAACGAGCTTCAGCGGTGGCCGGCCAGCCCGTGCTGAGTGTGCACAGGTGTTTCCTCTCTGTTTCCAGGGCAACGCTGATGAGTGCTCAGGACACGCGTCACTATATATATATATATAATGTTAAAAAATCTCTCAAAAGTGTTTAAATGAACATTTTACTGTAATTTAAATAAATTGTCATTTATATTTAGTGATGTTATTACCACTTAGTGGATATTGTGTCCTTATATGACACATTGAGTAGCGATAAAGACTTGTCAGTGAGTATTTTTTAAAATCTTAATAATTCTATGATTTGCTTATTAATATAATTAGTCACAAATAATTATTTATCAATATAAAATAAAAAAATAAAAAACTCTAAATACCTCTTTAATACCCCTTTCAAAATGTTAATGTTCTACAGTATGTTTTAAATTCTAAAAACATCCATAAATTCATACAAAACATACGACTCTCCTCATTAATGCAATACATTCTTATTTTCTCTCTGGAGTATGTTTTAGCCTCTGCATCACATCTTGCTATTCAAAGGAAAATTCTCTCATCATTTACTCACCCTCATGTTGTCCCAGATGCTTATGACTTTCTTTCTTCAGATGAACACAAGAAAAGATTTTTAGTCTGTATAATGCAAGGGGACAGGACCACTTCAGAAACCACACAAAGTGAACACAACGGTCAAATTTAAAATATTGGTATTTTTACTTTTATGTATTTATCCTTTCACTTAAGAATACACTAAATCATGCAGCGGTTGTATGAGTCACTGTCTGTCATATTCATTTTTTTAACGTCTCATTCACTTGCATTAAACTAAGAGAGATGTTTTTTTTTTCTGTTGGATGGCATGAGGGTGGAAAGTATAGATTTTCCTTTTAATCCCTTTCCTTGTGTTTGTGTGTGTATGTGTGTTTCACTGTGCTGCATTTTAAATGTTGTTGCACTAGCATGTGTATGTGTTTGACTTTGACCTGTGTGTTTTTCCCTTTAACAAAACTTCTTGTAACCCAGAGTGATTTAAAATAGACATAAGAATAAGAATAAATAAACCAGAGGAAAAAAAATAAAAAATAACTAAATTCATAAATGCAAAGTTTTTTTTTCTTTTTCTTATGTTGAGAATGTAAGAATTGTACATAATTGAATGTTATGTTACCTTTAAAGGTTAGTTCACCGAAAAATGAAAATTATGTCATTAATAACTCACCCTCATGTCGTTCCAAACCGTGAGACCTCCGTTTATCTTCGGAACACAGTTTAAGATATTTTAGATTTAATCCGAGAGCTCTCAGTCCCTCCATTGAAACTGTGTGTACGGTCTACTGTCCATGTCCACAAAGGTAAGAAAAACATCATCAAAGTAGTCCATGTGACATCAGAGGATCAGTTAGAATTTTTTGAAGCATCGAACATACATTTTGGTCCAAAAATAGCAAAAACTAGGACTTTAATCAGCATTGTCTTCTCTTCCGTGTCTGTTATGAGGGAGTTCAAAACACAGCAGTTTGTGATATCCGGTTCACGAACGAATCACTCGATGTAACCGGATCTTCTTGAACCAGTTCACTAAATTGAACTGAATCGTTTGAAACAGTTCTAATCTCCAATACGCATTAATGCACAAATTACTTAAGATGTTAACTTTTTTTAATGTGGCTGACACTCCCTCTGAGTTAAAATAAACCAATATCCTGGAGTAATTAATGTACTCAAACAGTACACTGACTGAACTGCTTTGAACAGAGAACTGAAGATGAACAAGTTTATTTTGTTATTAAGTTATTTATGGCCTGTCACAGATCATAACTGATCAGTCTTTACAGTGAACTACCCCCACCCCAATGGAATACTAATAATCATGACATCAAAATTAAAGGGATAGTTCACTTTCAAATTAAATTTTGATATGTTTTAGCTTACCTCAAGGGCATCCAAGATGTAGGGGTCTTTGTTTCCGCAGTAGTTTCCATTTTGATATTTTTAGGTCAAACCGTTCTTGTCTGTGACGCAAATAATCGAGGTCTATGGTCACCACCTCAAAGAGCATGCACAGAGAAGTCCAAATTAAACAATTCCCCAACGTAAGTACACACTAATGACCTAAGACACGCAACGAGTGGTTTGAGTAAGAAAACGAACAGTATTTATAGCGTTTTTACCTCTTGTACACAACCACGTCCAACTGATCTGAGGGCGCATGCTTCTTGGTGTGTGACTTTCTGGCTTAGTCTGTGCTAGCGCGGAAAGAGCCGGAAGTGATCTCTTGTGCGTGTACGTCACTCATTGTCTACAGAGATTTCGGAAGTGTTACCTTTCACTGTGAAGATCTAAACATATTATGATGTACAGGAAATCACAATGGAAGATATATCAACAGACAGTGTTGAATTTTTTTCACAACCATATTTATTTGAACCAGAATACACAGATCAAAAACTCAGAGTGATGGAGGAAGCATCCGCTGCAGGCAGCATGTCTTCAAGCCTCAGAGAGACAGATCTCTTCAAAATTGGTGGTGTTTTATTAGCAAGTGTTGTGAGATGCCAACAGAAGTGGAGAGCATATGTTGTCACGAATGGAACATATCAATCCCACAACTACAAGTCGACGACAAAGGACATTGACAGTATCGCATCACACACCTGCCTGACTGAAGATCCTAAGTTTTCTCCGCTGTTGAGGTGCAGCGTTTTGCAGGTTGTGTTTAGTTTGCCATGTATAAACTGGAGGCGATGTCCAATGCCAGAGGGACCCAATGGCACGCTGTTAATAGAGTGAGTAATGTGTTGTATTTTTATTATAATCGCAACGATTATAAGGTGCATTATAAACCAATCAATTAATTACAATTACTGCATTATATTTCAGACAGTACTTTCTACTCCTTACATTTTAAAAATAGCTTCGTTACTGCTATTTCATTTCGGCTTGTTTTCATTCCAGCTTGTCATTATTCAAAAAAAAAAAAAAAAAAAAACCTATCCAGATAAATCCGGATGGAATGAATTTGATTGAGGTTGGATGAGAAATTATAAACATATACCATTCCAACACCCTATTGGTTTGTACGTGATCCATCGCACCTGCACATGACACAAATCACATCACACTCCAGCAAGGACATAGCCAGTTTTGGGTTCGTTTATCAAAAAATATATTTCTTAAAAGTAGGGTTGGGTATGGAACCGCTATCCGATTGCCTCAGAGTCAGTCCCCTTAAATTTCATATGAAACCGGCGTCAGACCGGTCTCCTCTCCGTCTTTCAGCGTGCTCTTCAATCCGCAGACCGCGGGGAAGCAGCGCAAGGGCACTTAAACACAAACAGAGGACACAAGGTATGTGTTTATCGAAAGATTGTTAGAATATCCGTATCTGTGCAGTTCTTTGTCATACATACATTTTACAAAAGGTCACGAGGGAGCAGTCTGTTTCTCATTTACTGTTAAGTTTTCGCTTGTCACTGCTCATCACACCACAGCAGTTTCCTCCAGCGACAATCTAGCCCTTAACACATACAGTATGAACGGACACATACTTTAATTACACTTATTTAAATATATTTAATTGAATCATAAATACTTTATACATACACTACTGTGCAAAAGTCTTAAGCACGTTAGTATTTTCACTTAAAAGAATGGTGTTCGGCCAGTTATTTATATATTTTGCTGTAGTGTGTCAGTATAAAATATCAGTTTACATTTCCAAACATTCATTTTGCCGTTGTCAGACTGCTTGTGCATTCGAAATTGCGCTAGATTATTATTAAAATTAATGGCAAACTGATATTTCGTACTGACACACTACAGCAAAAGATATAAATAACTCGCTTGAAACCCTTTTGGGGGGTGAAAATACTAATGTGCCTAAGACTTTTGCACAGTACTGTATTTTAAAAATGGCATTGTTGCTACTTTATAAAGAATGAGCATACAGTAATTCACAGAACTGATTAAAGACAGTGACAGACAGCACTCATCTTAACTAAATATCAGAGTGAGTGACAGAGATACAGTAGAAACAAACATTATGTGTGGTTTTGTATTAAATAATGACCCAGAATGTGAAATACATTTATTAGCCTTAGATTAAGGGAAGCACAACTTGTGAAATGAGAGCATCCTAGGGCAAAGCTATGGATGTATTTTAAATATTTGTAATGTTCTTTAATGTTATCCATTGTTTTTTTTTTTGTGGTTCTTTTTTTTTTTAAAGTATCGGTTCAGGAACCGTTTAGGCGCTGGTACCGTTTTAAAAGTATTGAAAAGGCACTGGACCCTACTTATAAGTTATTATTTCGCACTGGCTCATTTACCAAATGGGTGCTTTCTCTTCGTCCTCCACAAATTAAGCTACTGTAGGTAGTTTGGTAGCGAGACGTTTTAATAAATTATCGTTTGCGACTGACGATGCGATTGACAATGTTGTGATAAGTAGATTATACCAACTTTGTAACTCGTTATCCCCCCACACTGGACATAGCAGACGTATGTACCGAATACAGGAAGCTATCAATCAAGAAGGTATCAGGATTATGAGTTATTTTTCATTTTTGATTAATCACTTGGATTAATCATTCATTTTGACAGCACTAGAATGTTTATTGTAAATAGACAACCAAGAGTAATTGTTACCATTGCCATCGCAGATTCCTGCAGCTAAGTTTGGATGTACATTTACATTCCATTAAAGGTTATTGATGACATGCCTCTGAAGTTTGACTTTTTGCACCATTACAATACTTATAGGCAACTAAGTCATCATATCTCTAGTTCTTTAATGTATTTGCATTGTACTAAAGCGTATTCATTTTCAATGGGCATATATGCGGCTGAAACAGGTAGCCTAGTGCATCCCGAATTTTCCATCATGAACATTTTAATATAACATTATAGTCATTATGGCCTATGGCTTTTAGAAAAATGTTTTTTTTGAGGAGGTGGGGTAGTGCACAATAGGCCCCTGTGGCTTGGCCTAAGCTTTTGTTCTTAATGGCATTTTTTTCCCCTTACATTACTTTTACTTTTATACTTAAAGTAGTTTTTTAAACCAGTACTTTTACACTTTTACTTGAGTAAAAAGCTTGAGTTGATACTTCAACTTCTACAAAAGTCTTTTTAAATCCTAGTATCTATACTTCTACTTGAGTAATGAATGCCAATACTTTTGACACCACTGACCTGCATTATATGAGTCACAGACCACAACGGTTTGACCTAAAAATATCAAAATGGAAACTACTGCGGAAACAAAGACCTTGAGGTAAGCTAAAACATACAAAAATTGTATTTGAAAGTGAACTATCCCTTTAAGCAAAGTTTGTCAATGACACTCTACAATATACATACATACATACATACATCTTCTTCCGCTTATCCGGGGCCGGGTCGCGGGGGCAGCAGTCTAAGCAGAGAACCCCAGACTTCCCTCTCCCTAGACACTTCCTCCAGCTCTTCTGGGGGGACACCGAGGCGTTCCCAGGCCAGCCGGGAGACATAGTCTCTCCAGCGTGTCCTAGGTCTTCCCCGTGGTCTCCTCCGAGTGGGACGCGCCCGGAACACCTTCCCGGGAAGGCGTCCAGGAGGCATCCGGAACAGATGCCCGAGCCACCTCAGCTGACCCCTCTCGATGTGGAGGAGCAGCAGCTCTACTCTGAGCTCCTCCCGGGTGACTGAGCTTCTCACCCTATCTCTAAGGGATCGCCCAGTCACCCTGCGGAGAAAGCTCATTTCGGCCACCTGTATCCGGGATCTTGTCCTTTCGGTCATGACCCAAAGCTCATGAACATAGGTGAGAGTAGGAACGTAGATTGACCGGTAAATCGAGAGCTTCGCCTTGCGGCTCAGCTCTTTCTTCACCACGACAGACCGGTACATCGACCGCATTACTGCAGAAGCTGCACCGATCCGTCTGTCAATCTCCCGTTCCATCCTTCCCTCACTCGTGAACAAGACCCCAAGATACTTAAACTCCTCCACTTGAGGCAGGAACTCTCCACCAACCTGAAGAGGGCAAGCCACCCTTTTCCGACTGAGGACCATGGCCTCGGATTTGGAGGTGCTGATTCTCATCCCAGCTGCTTCACACTCGGCTGCAAACCGTTCCAGTGCATGCTGAAGGTCCTGGCTTGATGAGTCCCCTCCTTGACCTGCCACCTTAACGTGGTGGAGGGGTTTGAGTACCCGAATGACCCTAGGAGCTATGTTGTCTGGGGCTATATGCCTCTGGTAGGGTCTCCCAAGACAAACAGGTCCTAGGTGACGGGTCAGACTAAGAGCGGTTCAGAAAACCCTTATGAAGAGATCATATCATAGGACCGTGACGTCGCCCGGTATGGCGCAGCCGGGGCCCCACCCTGGAGCCAGGCCCGGGGTTGGGGCTCGTATGCGAGCGCCTGGTGGCCGGGCCTTCCCCCACGGGGTCCGGCCGGGCTCAGCCCGAAGGAGCGACGTGGGGCCGCCTTCCCGTGGGCTCACCACCTACAGGAGGGACCGTAAGGGGCCGGTGCTTAGAAAATCGGGCGGCAGTCGAAGGCGGGGGCCTCGACAGCCCGATCCCTGGACACGGAAACTAGCTCTAGGGACGTGGAACGTCACCTCACTGGCGGGGAAGGAGCCCGAGATTGTGCGTGAGGTTGAGAGGTTCCGACTAGCGATAGTCGGGCTCACCTGTACGCACAGCTTGGGCTCTGGAACCACACTCCTCGAGAGAGGATGGACTCTTCACCACTCTGGAGTTGCCCATGGTGAGAGGCGGCGGGCTGGTGTGGGTTTGCTTATAGCCCCCCAGCTCAGCTGCCATGTGTTGGAGTTTACCCCGGTGAACGAGAGGGTCGCTTCCCTGCGCCTTCGGGTCGGGGATAGGTCTCTCACTGTCGTTTGTGCCTACGGGCCGAACGGCAGTGCAGAGTACCCGGCCTTCTTGGAGTCTCTGGGAGGGGTGCTGGAAAGTGCTCCGACTGGGGACTCCGTGGTTTTACTGGGGGACTTCAACGCCCACGTGGGCAACGACAGTGACACCTGGAGGGGCGTGATTGGGAGGAACGGCCCCCCTGATCTGAACCCGAGTGGTGTTCAGTTATTGGACTTCTGTGCTAGTTACAGCTTGTCCATAACGAACACCATGTTCAAGCATAAGGGTGTCCATCAGTACACGTGGCACCAGGACACCCTAGGCCGTAGGTCGATGATGGACTTTGTGGTCGTTTCATCCGACCTCCGGCCGTATGTCTTGGACACTCGGGTGAAGAGAGGGGCGGAGCTGTCAACTGATCACCACCTGGTGGTGAGTTGGATTCGATGGCGGGGGAGGAAGCTGGACAGACTCGGCAGACCCAAACGTACTGTGAGGGTCTGCTGGGAACGTTTGGCCGAGTCTCCTGTCAAAGAGATCTTCAACTCCCACCTCCGGCAGAGCTTCGACCGGATCCCGAGGGAGGTTGGAGATATTGAGTCCGAGTGGACCATGTTCTCCACCTCCATTGTCGAAGCGGCTGCTCGGAGCTGTGGCCGTAAGGTCTCCGGTGCCTGTCGAGGCGGCAATCCCCGAACCCGGTGGTGGACACCGGAAGTAAGGGATGCCGTCAAGCTGAAGAAGGAGTCCTATCGGGCCTGGTTGGCTTGTGGGACTCCTGAGGCAGCTGACAGGTACCGACAGGCCAAGCGGACTGCAGCCCGGGTGGTTGTGGAGGCAAAAACTCGGGCCTGGGAGGAGTTCGGTGAGGCCATGGAGAAGGACTATCGGTCGGCCTCGAAGAGATTCTGGCAAACCGTCCGGCGCCTCAGGAGAGGGAAGCAGTGCCCTACCAACGCTGTTTACAGTAGAGGTGGGGAGCTGTTGACCTCAACTGGGGATGTTGTTAGACGGTGGAAGGAATACTTCGAGGATCTCCTCAATCCCGCTGTGGGCTGAGGGCTCAGATGTGGACTCGTCCATCACCCAAGCTGAAGTCACCGAGGTAGTCAAGAAACTCCTCGGTGGCAAGGCACCGGGGGTGGATGAGATCCGCCCTGAGTACCTCAAGTCTCTGGATGTTGTGGGGCTGTCTTGGCTGACACGCCTCTGCAGCATCGCGTGGCAGTCGGGGACGGTGCCTCTGGGATGGCAGTCCGGGGTGGTGGTCCCTCTTTTTAAGAAGGGGGACCGGAGGGTGTGTTCCAACTACAGGGGGATCACACTTCTCAGCCTCCCTGGGAAAGTCTATGCCAGGGTACTGGAGAGGACAATCCGGCCGATAGTAGAACCTCGGATTCAGGAGGAACAGTGTGGTTTTCGTCCAGGCCGTGGAACACTGGACCAGCTCTATACCCCCTACAGGGTGCTGGAGGGTTCATGGGAGTTTGCCCAACCAGTCCACATGTGCTTTGTGGATTTGGAGAAGGCATTCGACTGTGTCCCTCGCGGCGGCCTGTGGAGGGTGCTCCGGGAGTATGGGGTCCGGGGCCCTTTGCTAAGGGCTATGCGGTCCCTGTACGACCGGAGCAGGAGCTTGGTTCGTATTGCCAGCAGTAAGTCAGACTTGTTCACGGTGCGTGTTGGACTCCGGCATGGCTGCCCTTTGTCGCCGGTTCTGTTCATGATTTTTATGGACAGAATTTCTAGGCGCAGCCAGGGGCCGGAGGGGGTCAGGTTTGGTGACAACACGATTTCGTCTCTGCTCTTTGCGGATGATGTTGTCGTGTTGGCCTCATCAAGCCAGGACTCTACAATATGTCTAATTTAAAACTTATTTGGGTTAAATGAGACATAGCCTAAATGCGATTCTCTGGTTCTGAGATTGTTGCTAATTTCAACAACAAATATGAGAACACTTTTGTGCCATTTAAAAAAATATATATAGCACCATATCTCTTCCAGGAGGTGGCTGGTCTCACCAGTGGAAACATAGTCTCAGCCTCAGACATCATATTTAAAGTTTGCGGCATAGAATCTTTAAAATACATCCGAGAGTTTTACTCACCGGTCTGTTGTTGTGGTGACATTACTGCACCCCGAAACGTGATGCTGAACAAAACAAACTATGATTGGTTGTTTGACATGCCTTGGCCAATGAAAGCAGCCGTCAGTCTCAAAGTCTGGTGATGTGAGACTAGTGCAAACATAACCTTACAAACCTTTATTACAACACTTTTCCCCCATCCTACAGGAGTAGTGGAATAGTAGTTCCAACACACATTTCTGCTAATAAGATTCAAAACAAACTGACTGACTGACTGGAAGCATGCTCTTTGAGGTGTCAATAACTCTGAGGTACCTGAAAAGACTGTCAGATGGCAAAAACAAAATGTCTGTGAAGATATAGCACTTGTAACTTGCCTGTGTGACAACTAGCAAAACAAATAAATTTAATTATGCGGGGCATGCCTTTACAGTTCTGGGTGAAGGTGGGTGTGATAAACATGAATACAAAGTCATAGTAGGTCCTGGAGTGTTGAGGAACCTCACTGATATTCCAAGAAAGGCACATTAACATAAACATGAACCTTTCCTTTTACTGAAGTCCTGCAAGTAAAGCCAAAAATGGCTTTTACTGATCATCAACAGTAAATCTTTCACAGACATTTTGTTTATACAGGTATAGCCAACAACATGAGGTCCAAGCAAAGCAGAAAAATTATTTTAGAAGTACCTTTGCCCTATTACAGGACTATCATAACCTTCAGTAAACTGGAATACAGATTAATTAAATATTAAAAGAAATATTACATGACAAAATATTCACATTAAGCATGCTCTGCATTTTGAAGTATAATTGTCATGCTGTTCTTTAGGGCAGCAGTGATCCAGTGACACAGTGATATTTTATGTATAATTAATAGAATACTATTATTATTTCATATATTTATTTTATTATATTTTATTATATTTATTTATCATATTTTATGTATAATTAATAAAACTTTGTTGTTGTTGTTTTTTTGTGGAGGGCTGACGTAAGCTCAAACCTAAGTGGCAGCCTTTTACTAAACCCAAGTCAACAGAGTAACTTTTTGCCTTCACAGATTCAATATTTGCATAAGAAATTTAACTTCTGCACTCAAGCTGCAATGAGCAGATTCCAAACTTAACAGAAAGAGAAGAGCCCTTTTCAGTGAAAAAGAGTTTTCTGTATTCACTATCCAAAGATAAAGTCTCTGTAAGTACATCTATAAATGTGTATTTAACTATTATGTAGCATATATACATACATTATTAGTTATTATTTGTATATAATTTAACTTCTCTGTCTACCAATATATGGTATGTCACACATTTATCTGTTTTTTTGATTCACTCTACAAGAACATAACTGACATAAATGTTTAGTATATATCTAATTAACTGTAAATGTTGGTAAGAATGACCACACTAAATAACAGTATAATTCATATATTTTTCATAAACAAGCTAAGAACATACTGTTCACCAGTCTGGTATTTAGGTCTTTAAGCTGTGAGTACTATAACCTTAAGACTACAAATGTAGGTTTTTAAGATATCTCTTTTTGAAAACAATCCCAAACCAATCCCAACAATCTGTGTCCCTGCAGAGTTTAGCTCCAACGCTAATCAAACACACCTGAAGAAGCTAATCAAGGTCTTCAGGATACAGGTAGTTTTTTTCAGGGTTGGAGCTAAACTCTGCAGGGACACAGGCCCTCCAGGATCAACGTTCCCCACCCCTGATCTAAAGGTACCTGTCCAACCTTTACTCCATAACAGTGGTTCATTGCAGATGTTGTTCAGTTGGAGATTGTTTTTTTTTTTTTTTTTTTAAAGAGATGTCTGAAACATCTAAATTTGTAGTTCTTGCTTTATTTTAAAGTATGCATAGTTTTGTGCTGCTTAACATTTTTATTTAGAAATAACAGATGTGATATAAAATCACAAATGACTATAATTATGCAGCCAATTCATTGAAAAGAAATAATGTAAAAAAAAAAAGAAAAGAAATAATGTAAAAAAAAAAAAAAAAACATATTGCATATACATACAGTTTTTTTTGTCTGCAATACCATAATAAAAATTGTAACTTTGAAGTAAACTTTTTTTCACACAACATTTAACATGAAAGGTGTGTACAAAGTTGTATAGAGACATGGAAACGGGACACTATGCAAGAGTCTGGAGAAGTTTATAACTCCGAAAACACTACATGTATTAGACAGATGAGATGAGATGAGATAGACAGATAAGGGAAATGTTATCTTAACACAGTGATGTATGATTGAATCTAAATTGTCATAAATTTAGAATACATTTTAGTGCAAATTTACTGATGAATCAAGATTTCTGTATAATGTGTGTACACAGATTTTACAGAAACTTGGTGTGTGAACGCACGTTTTTTTTTTCATTAAAAATAAATGCATAGCTACATTAAGCTTATATTTGAAATGTTGTTATTAGCATTGTAAAATATATATAAATATATATTTTTGAAATAACCTTCAAGGATTTGGATAAAAGCCATTCATTGCTTTTTGAGTATCTTTGAACTATGTTAATGTCTTTGAACCCGTCAAATTGTAAAAATAATTTAAAAAAAGAAACAAAAAACTTAAATTTGGAACAGACCTGAGACTGATGATGATAACTGATGATGATGACAGCATGATAAAAAAAAAATCTTATTAGGTAATGCATTGCCACTTAAAATATAAATATTTTTTTTTAGATAAAAAGTAGCTTTTAAGAAAACTCAGTAACTCTATTTGATTCCATTTCTCTTTTTTAAATTTTTATATTAACAAATCTTAAAATTTACCTGACTGAATAAATATATAAATGCATTACTCCAAACATTGAGATTAAATAAAAATATCAGATGAAGCAAAAAATCACAGATGTGAGGCATCTGCTATAATGCTGCGTACAGTAACAGAGGCTTCTCTTAAGGGTAAACTTGTCTTAAGGCTCACTTAGCATTAATGATGGATACAAAATCTCTTCAGGAGAAAAATCCATAATCCATAAACCTCAATCCATATTTTTATCCCTTTTTTGGTAACATACAGCATATAACATGTGCATGTCAGAGGTTAGGTCAACAGGGTGAGAGAGAAGCTTGTACTTCCTATCAGGGTTTTCCTCCCAAAGGTAGGTCATGCCGTTCTCTGTGTCAGGAGAGCTGCAGTGATCCATGGACACATGAAGCCAAGGGTCTTTGATGAACTTTTCTGATTTCACGTTGACCTGCCACACAACTTTCAACACCACGTGGCGTTGATCATTTTCAAGTGCCAAACTCTCCACTTTGCCAAAGAACACTAGAAAACACACACAAAAAAGACAAGATCATTTGATCAATGTATAATAATAATAATTAAAAAATATATATTTTAGGTTACACCACAATAAATGTTTAAAGAAATCACCTGTTTTATTGCACATTTCAGGGATCAGGTCTGTTAGAGGTTTAAGCCTGTATTCTGCAAGAGAGCTGTTAGGCTTTGGTGTTGGTTTGAGATGTTCAGCACAGCAGCTCCACAGGGATGTGTTGAAGTAGTAATGCCCACAGCAACGGTGGTTTGGTTTGGTGTCATAAATTATAGAATTGGTTGAGGAGGAACAACAAGTTTGATTGTTATTATATTCCAGCAGATGGTTTCCACAGCACTCCCCACTTAAACGTGCAAGTTTGTAGAGATGACCTGAGCAGCATCTCAACAACTGGTTGTGGTGGTCATAGACTTCTGAACCACAACAGAAATTGCCTTTCATTTTGTTGTGGCTAAATAGAGAGAGAGAGAGAGAGAGAGAGAGAGAGAGAGATGTTTGAAGGACATTGTTCAAGTTGTTTTAAAATAATTTTATGGGTTTGTGGGGTAGCCTGGGTGACTGAGAGACTATTCCTAGAGCAGTGCCATGTGAATGAGTCTTTGTGAGAAATTTAGTGCCAGTAAGTATGTTCCTAAGGTATCTCTGCATTTATTACTTCAATTTCCAGATAAAGCCTTGTTTACCAAGACAGCATGGGTAGAGACATACAAAAAATCAGACTACAGGTCAAATATTGAATATTTGCTCTTTTTTAATGGTTTTGCCTAAAGGTACTAGATTTTCAGAATTTATATATATACCATACACACACTATCCTAGAACACATTATAATATTTTTAATGTTTCTGCTGGAATATGATGAGGTGTGCTCTGATTGGCCAACTATCCAGTGCATTGTGATTGGCTGAATGTCTCAAGCATTTGATGGAAATGTTATGCCCCTCACCATACTGTGATGACGTGTGTCCCGCACAACATGCCGGCAAAACAATAAAATCCATTACAAACAAGGCATTTGTTGCATCCAGTGGGGACATAAATACTGATTATAATGACTTGCACTGTGTTATTACATGTTGTGTTTCATATTGTGATACATACACATAATATCATGTCTGCATTTGTGATTGGACAAATGACAAACAACAAGCTTTGCTCTACACTACTCAAAACTTGCGTTTGAATCATTATGGCCAGGGAGAGGGCTCGGAGATTTGTAGCCGCACAAACACTGAGCCCTTCCCCCAGAATGGGTCGACGGTGAGGAGTCGGGGGGGTGGAGGGATGCTGAAAAACTAGAGAGAATGAAGGTAAGGTTGGTATAATTATTTATAGTGGTTATCTCTAGTGGTGGTAGGATGGATGGTGTGGTTATTGCTAGTGGCCAAAATTATTATCTGCGCATGTTCCTCCCAAAATGTATTAATAAAACATAATGTTGTAGGCTACTCTCACAGGAAACAGTCCTCATCCTCTGAAAAATGCGTTGTACACATATTTGGTTTTTCCGGATCAGTGATGTAAATACAACTTATTCACCCAACAAAGTAAGCCCAAACAAAGTAGTTTCGCATTCACAACGAAAAACAGCTTCTCCACAACATGGCGCTGGTGGGAACAGAGAGAATATAAGTTACAAGTTATGGGGGAATATATTAGGAATACATGGAATACAAATGGAATACATTATTTATTAATAAATAAAGGATGGAAACATATAATAGATATATTTGGAATATACTGCAAGTGCATTTAACAATATTAATATTCCTTTATATTACAGGCTCTATTTAATTAATATTTTCAATTAATGTTTCACATGTTCACACTTGCATATAATTAGCTGAAGTATGATAAAGCGTATTTGGCATGCTGTCCGGGGAAGGGCTCCAAGCTTGGGAATGGTCCGATCCTAGAGTACCCCCTCCCCATTGAACTGTAAAATTAATGTGGTGGAGGAGGAAAGCTGATAAACCGTCAGTAGATAGAGGTAAGTCAGCTGTATTTATACTGTGGTGTTGATTAACTTGATGTGCTCCACCAGTGTTGATTAGGCACTGAAGTATCTGATGCGCTCCTCCCGAACCTTGTTAATAAAACATCATGTGCTGTATTAGAACTATAAAATTCTCATTTGTATATGCCCTACTGGGCACCTACAAACCTATGTTCTTTACAGTGTTAGTAACTGCATGATAAATAGTTGTGCTGTGTAGACTGAAATACTTGTATTTACCTGTTTTACCTAGACATTTCAATTTACATGATCAAAGCTATTTAACCTTGTTTATTCATTTTTATCTGGCTAGCTTAAGAGCCTTTATTGGTCAAATATAATGTTATAAGTGTCGTGAGTCCAATTCAAATGGATAAAGTGCTGGTTATCACTTCAAAAGAGCGGTAAAAGCAGCAAACTGCATGGTTTAATCAATTAGCATTGTTTCATTGGTTTGTTTCCATTGAGCTCCAGTAAAGCTGTGGTGATTAAAAGATAGTAACACTAGTGTAAACGAGTACAAAGATATTTATATCGCTCAAACCTTTTAGAGAATAATAGCATGGGCACCGCAAAGGAAGAATCTTTCTAGTGTGCATGTGTTGTGCACTTGTCGAGGGCTAATGTAATGTAATCTATTTTTTTCATTAAAAAAAAAAAAATAAAAAAATTGGTCCAGCAGGAAAAGTTCAGGTGCTCCCGATCGCCAATCAATCAAGGTATATTTTTTCTTTCCTCCACAGACAATCACAGGCCCTCGCTATTCTCCGGACCGTGGTACTTCAGCCCTGGCTAGCCCTCATGTTAATCTGGCCCTGTGTATGGTGTCCAATACTCTGAATTTGTGCTTTGCATTTATTCCATCCAAGTCCACACACACACGCAAATCAAAGTTTTGTATGTGTGGGCCTACCTGTGTCCGTTACAGCAAATATGTGTGTGAGGATCAAACGTTTTTCCTCCACAGCAGTGCTCACCAAGACGGGGACGAGCAAACATTTGGCAAATAGTGTTTGGTGGAGCATATATTACACCTCCAAGACACTCTGACTGCTCAGGCACATTGAGATGAAGAATTCCATTACAGCAAAGCACATTGTCATCTAACAGAGTGTAGACATATTTGCCACAGCACTGAAGGACACAGATAAACAGTAGGTTATTGTATGCAGAGTTTTGAATACTGTATACTGCAATCTCAAAAAACTTTATAAGCACATTTTACTGAAAATCATAGTGTTTAGAGAAATCTCCAATTTATTGGAATTTCTATTCCTGCAAAGAAAATCCTTTGGTCAAAAAGCAATACCTTAGTTAGTGTTGATGCCTTCTTATACAGATTCCCAGAGCAACAGATATTTTCCTGAGGATTGTAAGGTTCCGATCCACACATAAATTCTAGAACAGAATGAATAAAAGTGTGTTATTTTTACTATAATATCCATACTATTACCATCATTTCCAATAATGATGAGAACGATTTAAGTTGGACACCTGAAAAATGTCAGGTTATGCAGGTATGAAGTGAAAAGACTATCAAAGGATACTGAAACTAACATAATCACTGTCCAATCAAAAGAGATACATTTTATTATACAATGATGATGACAAGTGCTTTACCTGAGACTTTGGGGAGTGTGCTTGAAATTTCCAGTCATATATAAAATCAAACAAACAGAAAATTATATTATTATTATCTCTATAATTATTCTTATTAAATAGACCTCTACTGTAAGGGTATGTGTGTGTGTATGTATATATATATATATATATATATATATATATATATATATATATATATATATATATATATATACACACGAGAGAGAGAGAGAGAGAGAGAGAGAGAGAGAGATAGAGAGAATTTATTGAAGTGGTACAGTCGTATTCCAAAAAACAGTCAAGGGTCATTCAGGACAAAAAAAACAGGATTTAAGGCTTGGAAATGTTGTAATGACACATACAAGACTTTACAATTCAATGACTGATTGAACCAGGCTTTTATTGGAGCAAGCAATGAGACAGGGTTAATGAGACACAGGTGAAAACAATGAGTGCTGATGACTAAAAGATTATGAGGAATTAAGTCCATGCCCGAGTGGCAATGGTATGGGATGGATTGCCCTCTGGTGGCTATCAAGGTCATTTCAGCTGGTGATCGTGACATTCAGGTTACCTTTCGATACTACACATGTACTGTGTTGCTTGACGCTATGGTAAGAAGACCTTTTTTTCTCTGATACTGAAGCCTTTTTAAATAATTCAGTGTAACTGCACAGCCATTGGTTTGTTTAGTGAAAATAAAAACTGCACAATCGCGGAGCTGAGCTGCACAATCCTATGGCCACGAGGCCCGCCAGATCCCACCAATATGGGCAGGGCCATCTGGCTATATAGTTGGGCATTCTGGCATAGGGTCCTCAGATTTCTTCTCCTTCAGCAACGACCACTATCTTTGCTCTACAAGACTCAAAGCCTTCACCGCTGACAAGCCTTGCAATGGATCAAGAACTCTCTGAGCAGTGCTCCAGCTCGGCTAGAGGCTACCCATTTTCCAAATGCAAGGGACCCCTCATCATTCTGGTGCCTCTTGTAATGAGCTCAGCTTGCTCAGTTTGCATTTGTTGAGAGCAACACATGTGCCTGGCAGGTTGAACCAAGGAGCAGGCATTCTGTCCTGGAGCAACATCTCCTAAGAAGAGTGGATGCTCCGTCCGCAAACAGTTTAAAGAATTTGGGAGATCTTTGAGAAAGCAGAGGTCGACCTCTTCACCTAAGAAGACAAATCTCATTGCCCAATTTATTTTCTTAAAAAATGACTGGCCCGACCTCCTCCATTATGCTTTTCTCCCGATCGCCCTGATACCACTTAGGTTATTAGGTGAATCAGGGAGCAAGGATATAAGGTTCTCCTAACTCTGGTTAACCCACTCTGGATGCACCAAGATTGGCTCTCAGAGGTGTCTTGTTGCAGCCTCGTGACCCATTCCCCTGAGGCAGAGGTCATCCGGTCATGAAGCAGAGACTTTCCCCTTATATAGCCAGATGGCTCCAACCATATTGGCAGGCTCTGGTTGGCTTCATGGCTTTGGGCTTGTGCAGCTCTGCTGACTTGCCATCGGTTTGTTTTTAATTCTCACACATGAGCTAATGGCTATGGATTTATACTGTATTATTAAGGGCTTAAGTATCTGAGAAAAAAAATATTTTTTTCCCATAGCGTGTAGTGACACACTATTCGTTTTCCACTGCTGTCAACATCAACAATTTTTGCAAAACAGTTTTTGTTATTCAATGTAAACTTTGGGTTGCTTATTCATTCAATCACAAAAGAGGGGACACATTTTCAATATTCTGATACTTTTGCATTAAAGAAAAGCAGAGAATAGATAAAGTGTTTACTTGTCTATACCTTGGAGGTATAGGATTAGGTCTGTGTGACTCACCAGGTGGGACGAGAGCCTTGCTGGTATTCAGAATCTGTGAAAAGAAGATTCACATTATAACCTACTAAAACAAATGGCAAATCTATTACTGTTTAACTAAAAACACATGAATATATTACAGAGTAAAATATGTCTTTGTTCCACTTTTAAGTCACTTGCACCACATTTATTTAATTATTTATCTAGTAATCAATGTAAGAGCTGTATACACACACCTGTTACTTTTGGACAGCAAGTTTCATTATAAGGCTTTACTTCTAGTGTAAGGTTAGTGCAGCAGTAGTGGGTTGTCATGTCATACGTTTTATTTCCACAACAAGAATGATTTTCCTTCCATTCAAGTATTATGTCATCACAACACAAATGAGTCGTTGTCAGGTACATGACTGTAAATAAGTGTAAGAGAAAACTCATCATAAAAGAAGTCATCCTTGATCTAATAGTATAAAGATCAATAAATCTCAACAAAATTTCTTTAGCATGCAAAAATGTGTCAAATATGAACAATGTGGCTGTAAAGCTGCATGAAGTACATCAGCTACCTTTGCCACAGCATTTCATGTGAGTGCTGCTTCGTGTCAGTATGCTGCCACCACAGCAAATCTCGTTAAGGGGATTGTAAGCTACAGAATCACAGCAGTCAGCCACCAGCTGGCTTAATCCTAGGGTTAAATTTCCTGCAACACAATGAAATATGTGTTCAATCATTGCTTAAGTCCTAAACTTGCGGTGAATCATATCCTACTTTCAGTGACTCAGCAACCACAAACTAACATCTTCAAGTGTCTATACTACCATTGCAGCAGGAACTTTCTGAGATCTTGTAAGACACATTTCCACAACAGTGCAGATGTTGGCTGCCTTCCATCTCTCCACTGAAACCTGCATTGCTGCTGACATTATAAAGACATATCACTCAAATATTCCTTTTACCAAATCATTCTGTTAATTTAATGTTAATGTAGATTTAATTGATTTATGATAAAATGCATATGTAAAAATAATACAAATCCAAAAACTCTTATAACGGTGTTGAGAGACTCACTGGCTCCCTTTGTCGTGATGGCAAAATCCTGAGGAACAAAGAGATGATTCATTATGACATGTAGTAACTAGTCTCCTGTGGACAAAAATGATAGTAAGCTATGAGTTCTGACATTAAAGTCTAACTCAATCTGACATCACATGGCACAGCTGATTGGTTCTCTCCTGTATTGGTAGCCAATTGCTGCTCAACATTAAAATATATGACTAGAGCTTGCTGTAGTAGTGCAGCTTGCTTCAGAAACTCTCCACATATTCTATGGGGTTATTTAATGTACGTATGTTATATGTGCAGCAGCAATATTTCTAACATGTTCACAGAAGCATGTTGTGGATGTATTGGTAATAGCAAGTCTCAGTACTAGCTCTGCCGCAGTAGCAGCAGCGTAGCATATCTTTTCCGCCAAGACCAAATACATTAACATTGTCATGTTCATTACCATGCCAATTTTTCAGAGAGTTATCATGAAAGAATTTTTTATTAATATTATTTTATAATGGTCTCTGAGGTTTACTTATATTGTTATTGTGATTTTACATAAACAAAAATAAAATCATAATTTAGAAGTAATAGGCTATCTTATATATCTTATATATTTTAAATTCTGTTTTTGAGCCTCTTTGCAGAACTGTGTTTTTATAGGCGGGCCGCATTCAAGACTTGCAAGTAAATGCCCACTATGATTAGATTACTGCTTCGCTTCTTAAAATAATAGATTGATGCTGTTGTGACATGCTCTAAAACAACCCAGTCTCATGGAAACTTCATACCACGGAGTACTTTTCTGCAACACTGGTTTTACATACCTTACTGAAAGTTTTGCCACAGTATCAAAGAGAAATGTCCACTGAGTGATGCTAAAACATGGGTTCAATACATGATACATGTTTTTATTACATTTTTCTAGGTAAGTATTGTTGTGTTTTTATTAAGTTTCGTATGGTACATATTGACGAATTCAAATATCTGGGGACTGTCACTAAAGTTAATGCTCTATCGTTTTGGAAATATGCGCAACACCAAACTTAACCCTGAACCTACTAGATAATAAATGCTAATAAATGCAAAACTGTGCCATTTCGACTTCCTTACATGCAGATTTGAACTGCTTTTTCTAATTGTGGTTACATGGCATTCAAACCTGCTCCGACTTCAGAACTCCTTGCCCCCAGGTAAGTATTTGCCATGAGACCACGTTGTTTAAAAACAACATGGGTAATTTGGGTTAATAATGTATAAATACTCAGTAGGGTGACCATATGCGCCATTCATACGGGACACGTCCCAGCCAGGATTTTAATAATGCCTAAAACATCCATGCGTGTGGGAAGGTGAGATCTAGAGAGAATGATCAAATCGATGCAGATATGGTTACGTGTTTGTTTGTTCGATTGATTTGAAGCGTCGCTGCGCACAAATAAAAAAAACAAAAACAAAGTGCGCCACAATGCTTCAAGTCAAACGATCGAACAAACACGTGAAAGCGATTTGAAAGCATAAGGAGCCGTCTGCTCTGCTCTTTATAGCTCTCATGAATGTTACACAACGATCAACCTGCACAGTGCAAATAGCCAAAACCTGGATATTTTAGGCAATATTAAAATCCTGGCTGGGACGTGTCCCGTATGAACGGCGCATATGGTCACCCTAATACTCAGTATATATCAAACAGTCTGGAACAGAAAATGCAACAGTGGTAACATGTTTACTCACACTTATGTGTTGCCACATTACTATTGGATCCACTCTAGTCTCTAGTTCTGAAAAACTTTATACGGTCTTGTTTAAAAATGAATCTGTAGCAAAGTAAGCAAACATTCTGTGTTTTTAACTGACGTGATTGCTCATTTTAACCCGTGTTTACACCGGACGTGAGTGGTGTAAAGTGACTAGACAACAGAACCAATTACAATTGGCAATTCTGTCTGTTATGGATAGAGCACGAATTGGCACAACAAATCTCAGACACTAAACTGGTCATCCCACTCTATTTCCAACATTCAAGCATTCACACCACCTCTGACCTGAAAGAGAAATTGATTTGTGACATGTTGCAGCAGTGTTTGCGTCCAAGATGTTAGTATCACAAGAAGGGCAATTCAAAGAAGATTTTCACAACTTATTGCTTTCTACACAGTGTCTTGTAGTGTCCTCTGTATGGAGTAATCCTGTGTTTGTGTCTGTCTAGTATTTCCTGATATTTTATAGGACTTTTATAATACATGTGTCAAAAGATCAAGGGAAATTTGATTTCAGTTTCATATTACATTCCTAATTCAAGTTCTTGGTCTTATTATAAACAGTACATCAGTGCAAACTATTTGAAATCTTGAATAAAAATTCAATAACTTGATCTGCCTTTCATCTAAGGAAATCACTTTATTTTTACTGATGTCATCATAATGACTTGAAATAAAAGGATGAGGAGCACACAATTTACTGTTTTTCTAAATTTCCATCTGGCTACATTCTAGTACGTAACACCAACTTTTCACAATTCCTGAGATGCAAAAATCCCTTCACATTTTTAGTAAGAAAAGTAGGTTATGAACCACATTCCATGTTGACTTTAAAGGATCATAATTAACTAACAAATATAAACTGTAAAAAACCCCCCCGCCAATTTCCAACAGTAAAATACTGTTATTTCAATAGACAGTTTAATCCTGTAAATTAACAGACAAAGGCCCATAGATTAATCACTTGCAGTAAATTTGCAGCATGTAACTGTAAACCCGTTAGCGCCTGTTTTTTTTTAAAAAACAGCATGGTAAACGAGATCACTGCACAACTCGCCTCTTGCCTTCACCTCTGTTGTATTAAAGGACACGGTTCAGGGAAAGTTTGGCTTTTTGTTGTTATTTCACTATGTTTCCCCCAACTTGTAAAATCACGTCTTTTAAGAGGTATTTGTAATTGTGCTACTTGATGCGAATTGCTTTTTGCAGGCAGTTCTTAATGGGTCTGTAATACTTCGTTATAAGCTTGATTTTTCTTTTGTAGAAATCTTTAAATCTACATCTATTTCTGATTCATGATGCTAATTTTAGATACCAGATTCATGCATGTAAATGTTATTCACTAAAGTCACACCACGCAATATAATCCACAAAAAAAAAAAGAAAAAAAGTTTGATTTAATGGTGGAAGTACCTACTCGTATTTTATCTAGATTTACATGTAGGCCTAACATATGCAAGAGTAATATTCAAAAAGTCGAAGAGGTCGTTACTGAAACGCAAGGCGGTGGCAGATATTTTTTACTGCTTTTCAGCGCGAATCACGTTTTGCAGACAGACCTTGAGAGTCAACATTTCTCTAGCCAGTCTTCTCAGACTAATTATTTTCTTGGTCAAACAGGTAATAACCCGAAATAAATAGTTTTATTATTTTTATCTTATACAGGAATCATTCATTGCATGTAATGGTGTTTGTATTTTATTTTATTATTTTATTTATATTTCAGGGAACACATGATAGGAGAAAATTGTTAGCCTGAATGCAATGTAAGTCGCTTTGGATAAAAGCGTCTGCTAAATGCATAAATTTAAATGTAATTTTGTACTTCCAAGATGGCAAACAACGCTAAGATTAGGTAAGTTTAACTACATGTATTCTTGCAAACTTTGTATGCACTCAAGCATTATCTGTGCATTTGTGAGCCACATGCGAGTACAGAGACATGTTTCCAATATAACAATGGAACAAAATGAGGCTCCAAGTATGGAACAAGATGACAATGCAGAAAGTTTTG
Organism: Carassius carassius; assembly: GCF_963082965.1. Lineage (NCBI taxonomy): Eukaryota > Metazoa > Chordata > Actinopteri > Cypriniformes > Cyprinidae > Carassius > Carassius carassius. The sequence continues at coordinate 18,022,510 of NC_081767.1, read as the reverse complement.
ATGAAGCACTGTTTTTGAGACATCTTGCTTTATTGTATCTTAAATTGCAATTTAAATGTCTACTTCCATAATCTGTAATTCAAACAATCATTAGTCAATTTCAAGAAATTCATGACATGAGTAAGGAACATCTGCTTTTCAAGTTAAGAGACAGATTGGCAGTAATACAGCTTCCTGAAAGGCATACACAGTATGTGCCATTGATGGTGTTTTGCGTAGTGATGACCTCTTTCAAACTTAAAAGTCACACATACTTAATACTGACCGAAAACGATTAACTTACTTCAAAAATAATTTTAACCATGCAGCACCAGTTCCGGTTTGTCTTGGAGAAAATGAGACCAGCAAAGAGTGCTTTGCACAATATGTTCCGAACAAAGAAACAATAAAGACAGTGTTACAAATTGACACAGTAAGGGAACATCACAAACAAATGTACTATAATGTTCCTCGTAAAGATCTTTTTCAGGACATCTGGGATGGCAACAGCATAATAGAAATTAGTTTGCTTAGAAATGACCCCTCATCTTTTGGCATAATTCTCTACCAGGTTGCATTAGAAGTTGCCAAACCTCTTGGTTCTGGTAGAAAAAAAAAACACAAGTTGCTCTGTGTATATCCTACCCTTACAGACATCACTCCACATCATAGGTCTAGCACTGAACAGATGCAACTTGTTCTTATTTGCAGAGATCAGGATTTGGGTAAAGCAGGATTTTTGGGCAAGAAACTTTTTTTCCAGTCACTCATCAAAGACCTCAAAGTTCTTGAGGTAAGTGGTGTTATTTTGCCTGATGGACAAGTTTTCTTGGGAACATTAACTGCAATTTGAGGGGACAACCTGGGCTCATACTATATTGGTGGATTTGTAGAGAATTTCACAAAGCGTTATAAATTTTGCAGATACTGCAACATTGACAGAGAAACATTTAGAGAAGATCCTCTGTCTAAAGGTACTAAGCGCACCGTTGAGTCATACAAAGAGCAAACTGAGAGTGAAGGTGCTTCAAGTGCAGTTGAAGAGATCAAATTTGACACTTTGTTCCGTCACTTTGATGTATGCCAACCGGGATTATCAGCCTGTCTTGGCCATGACATATTTGAAGGTGTTGCATCATATGATGTAGCCTTATACATAAAACACTTTGTGACAGTGGATAAGTAGTTCACTTACCAGGAAATAATCTGAGAATAAGTCAGTTCTCATACTTTGGTAGTGATGCTAATGACAAACCTGTTGAGGTTGCTTCGGGTGGGGATAAACTTAATGGCCATGCAGTGCAAAACTGGTGTTTACTTAGGATGCTTCCAGGTTTGATTGGAGATAAGATTAAATGTCCAGCTGAAAATGAGGTATGGCAGCTTGTGTTACAGCTTCGACAAATAGTAAAGGTTCAGTAGACTTGTTGCTTTAAATGAATGGTTGTTGTCATGGTGTAAAGAACATAAACTGCTATTTGTTAATAATTGGAATCTTTTCTGAGAGCGTCCTAGGCTTTTTCACGCTGATGGTCCACACCCCAGCAGAGTTGGAGCGGAGCTGCTCTCAGACAACATCTCCAGGACACTTCGCTCTATAGTAAGCCAATTCTCAAATAACAATTATGATGACTTTTGTTCTGCACGCTCAAATGATAGAAGTACTTGCATTGTCCAATCTATTAAGACTGTGTTAGAAATACAATAGCGAATGTAGATTATTTTGCCTCTAACACTTCAGTTTCATCCATCGCACCCAAAGATAAACTGCAGTGCGTTACAACTATAGGACAGGAAGAACTAAATAAACTTATCTCTGAATCTAAACCAACAACATGTTTATTAGATCCTGTACCAACTAAATTACTGAAAGAGTTGTTACCTGTAGCCGAAGAACCACTTCTCAATATTATTAACTCGTCGTTATCTTTAGGTCACATCCCAAATCCATTTAACCTCTTAGCCTGCACCCCGATGCCCTCGTCCTGAAAGCTGGCCGTTATTAAGCCTCTTATTAAGAAACCAAAACTACATCCTAGTGAACTGGTAAATTATAGGCCTATTTCAAATCTTACATTTATGTCTAAAATTTTTGAAAAAGTGTCTGCTCAATTAAGCTTCTTATCACCATAGCACAGAAACTGCACTTGTTAAAATTACAAATGACCTGCTTCTTGCGTCAGATCAAGGCTGCATCTCATTGCTAGTTTTACTTGGTCTTAGTGCTGCGTTCGACAACATAGATCATGACATTCTCATAGATCGATTACAAAACTATACAGGTATTCAAGGGCAGGCTCTAAGAAGGTTTAGATCCTACCTGTCTGATAACTACCATTTATCACCTGTAAAATATGGAGTGCCACTAGTGTTAATTTCGTCAGACGAGACGAGACGAAATATATTCGTCAACAACCTTTTTTTTCATGACTAAGACGAGACGATGACAAGACTGCACCACTGTCCAAAAACGCTGACTAAGACTAAATTAACATGCATTATTGTTGACGAAAAAAGACGAGACGAAAATGTTTTGCATAAAATAAAAACTAAGATAAAATCTCTCTTCATTTTCGTCTACAATCGTCTCTGCTTTTTCATCATCTTGTTACGCCTTTAAAAATTCAGAACGAGTTTGCGGCTTCCCGTTGTTGCTCAAGTTACAGGTCTCACGCCTGTTTCACACCGCAAGCGTGAGCGGCGCACGAGCAGCGCGTATTTTTTTCGGCGTCCATGTTAATCAATGAGTGCATTCACACCGGGACCAGGAGCAGCGCGTGAGCGGCAAGCAGGAGCGTCGCGTGAACAGCAGTGAAGCGGGGGTTTCGCCGTCCGGTCTATTTTTGCTGTGCTGCTCACGCTCAATTAAAGTGAAAGCAAACTTTTGATGGAAAAATACATATGATTTTACACAAAACTTGTTCAAAATGCACAGAATAAGCATGTCAAGAGTTTTAACAACAATGACAATGTCTAGTGTTTTAACAATTATGCCAGAAAAGAAAATTAAGTATAACAAATATGTATTTACCCATTTAAACTTTTTAATTCATCGTTTTGGGTGAAAGTATGGTGTATTGTTATAGAAACAAATGTTTAAAGAATTATACACATTGTTTGAAATGGTTATATTTTCTGCCGAACACGCTTTGCAGCCGCTGCTGTGATGCTGTACTTATACGCTTCCAGTGTGAATACTCGCGAGAGTCTCCTGCTGCAGTGACGATGTAGTTGCGCGGACGCGCTGCTCGCGCACCGCTCACGCATGCGGTGTGAAACAGGGGTCATACTCCTGTTGCTGCCAGCCTGTGGCTGCAACACAAAACTGCTGAACGCACAACACCCAAAGCGAACACGAGTGATGAGCGAGCGACGACGACATGCTAGGTCGAAGGAAGAGGCTCGATATTTGTGTGTTATAGTTAGCAGCGGTCTGTTATCAAGAAATAAAATAGTGTGTGCGTAAAAAGAATTTGTCCACACGCCGCTCAAAAAATACAAAATAAAAAAAAATTCCTGAGCGCAAGTCCACCGTCTAGGCAGGCTTTTTGTGTTAAATTATATTTCCTGTTGCTGCGCAGGCTCTTTTATTGTATATGACAGCTTATGTCCCGATGACCGGTCTTTGCATTACGATTAAAAGCAGTATCAATAAAGTAAAAAAAATGTGATCAGGTTAATCATTTGTGAATGTGTCTCCTAAATCAGAATTTGAAAACCAGACACATTTAACATTTGCATCCAACAAAAATCATTCAACAAGTGTATTTTGTCAGGTAATTATGACATTTAACCAATGTTTGAGATATGTGAAACACTTTTTTTACTGAAATTTTTATCAGTAATAATGTGTTATTTTAAAAAAACACAAAATTTTTTTGACTAAAACTAGACTAAAATTAAAAGACTTTTAGTCGACTAAGATACCTTGAGTTTTCTTTTGACTAAAACTAGACTAAAATGACGAGACTTTTAGTCGACTAAAACTTGACTGACAAAAAAAGATATGTGAATGACTAAATATGACTAAAACTAACAAGGACATTTGGAACAAGACTAAGACTAAGACTAAATTAAAAATAGGTGACGAAATTAACACTAAGTGCCACAAGGATCCGTCCCATCTCCCCTTGCTGAGGCTGCTGAGGCTGGGTGCAGGACTTGGTAAGTTTCTTCACATGCGTTTAGTGTGTTGTAATTACATTGCATTTAGCAGACCCTTCTTGCCCAAAATGACAAAGTAATTAACTGTGACTGTTTCGTAAACACTAGATTGTACGAGATGTTCAATGTACACAAACGTTTCCAACATGTTTTAATGTAGGCTAAAGCGGTGTAAGTTTAGGTATTTAGTTGTAATTAGATTTTATCCCAAGGATACGTACTGTAACAGGTTTTTGTGTTGGGGGCTCCAAAGCGGACGAACCAGTTCTGGGTTGGCTAGGGTAGTTAAATGTGTGATTCCAAGATGTAAATGTCCTGGTTAGATTAAAATCATTAACAGTGTGAATGCAAGGTGTATGAGATTCAGACGAGCCTGCAGACTGATGCTGTGTCCATTTCGGTAACCTAAAAAACGATTCCTATGTTCCTATGTTTTCCATATGTATCGTGTGAGGTACTGGAGCAGTTTTTAACGCAGCAGTGACTTCCAGGCATGGTAAAACATTGTAGAATTACGAGAACCTCCTCTACTACCGAGTTAACAACACATGTAAACAATCATGTTTTGCAACCGGTGTCCTGCCAACATGGTGGAGAGGGTGGTTATCGAGGGGAGGTGCTCTGTACTATGACGACAACTCCTCACTCTCAATAGTGGCCGGGGGCGTGGTCAACACGGACAAATAAAGGCCGGTCTTAAATAAAGGCCGGGGGGAAAATTTGTGCAGCAGAGCCAGATAACAAACGTACACTCCCACTGCTGGAGCGTTTCTCGTTCTTGAGTCAAGAACCGGTTGCATCGGTTTTCAGATCACCAGTACACTGAACCGAGAACCGTTTCTGTCAGACGCTTCCTATTTAAGAACTGAGGATCTGATGATACTGCGCATGTGTAATTCAGCATGAAGCAGACTGACACAGAGCGCGTCTGAACCGAATTGATTCTTTTGGTGATTGATTCTGAACTGATTCTGTGCTAATGTTATGATCTCTGTCCTCTGGAAGGCTATCGCTTTTAATTTAAAACGGGTTATTTAAAACAATTACTTATCAAACAGATGGAATAGAAATAAAGGCCTGCCTCTAATAAAAGCCTGCTTCAAATAAAAGCCTTTTACCTTCTGCAGTTCAGGTAAATAAAGGCCTGAAATTCCTTTATTTGAGGAATTACGGTAATTATGAACTTGTTTATGTGTTTTTATTTTTGTTCTCAGTATTTTAATAGCATTTAATGATTATGAACATAAAAGCATTACAAAAAATATTAAATACCATCGATGAAACCACAAAGCTGACGCGGAGGTATGTATAACGGCAATATAAAGTAATTTTGAGTGTTATTGGTATTAATATTATTTTCTAAAATAAGGTACGTGTAATATAAAAGTACATATGGCAATGTTTTTGCAACAGCTCCAAGTCTCATGCGCAGTGTATAGGCCACTGTCCAAATCCATTCACTTATTTATTTGTTCACTTTTAGACACGGCAGCTGACCCTCTGCACCACTGGAGCTGACTACTAAGCATTGTCTTTTGTAGTCTTGACTATCAGAAAATAACACGTTTGGTGGGTAATATGTATGTTTGCATGAATAATAAACAACTGATAAAATTATCCACCCCATAAATATAGTATTAACAAACTTTGATGCAATAAATAGGGTATCATTTGAAAATTAGCATCCCTCCAAAAACATCTACATTTCTGTCTCTTTTCAAGTGTTCAAGAGTATTTAATTAGTTGTATTTATAGGGGTTATTATAGCACAATTCTTTAATAAGGGGGTTATAATAGAACCCCCCTGGACCTCACTAATTTTCAAAGCCTGGCTACGGCCATGAGTACCACTATTTTAATGATGTATTTACAACATTTCTAGACCTTGACCGTGGTAGGACCCATGCTGTCTATGCAGGGTCAGAAAGCTCTCAGATTTCATCAAACATATCTTAATTTGTGTTCCGAAGATGAACAAAGGTCTTACGGGTTTGCAGCGACATGAGGGTGAGTGAGTAATGAAAGAATTTTAATTTTTCAAGTTACAGTGAACCAAGCTCAGCCTCTCATTTGTCAAGTTCAGCACGTGACAGTCAAGGTTGCATTTTCCTCAGAAAAAGCCAAACCAAGTACATCCTCTCCACATACTTTTATCATTTCCAAGACATGGCCCACAACTTTCCAGTCCCATGGGATCAAATGCCACCACAGATCCAATCGGCTATTTCTGCAGGCAAGAGGCCTACGTAGATGGTGGGAGTCCTAGTGGACGAAATGTGCAAATATGAGCTTTGCCCCATGTGTTCTCAGTGTCTAACGCTCTGCCAAAATATTGTTAGGCAATACCCTAACAGCTTTGCAGACCAGTTTCCAAATGGTGCTTTAATAGCAGGAGGGTATACATCACTCTTAATGCAAGTAAAGATACGTGTGGAAAATCTTAACCGTGAGAGCAGTTTTGCCAATCATAGAACCATGCCGAAGTCTGGATGCAAACGAGGACCCAATAGCCCTGTGAAGTTTGTTCAAAGCAAGCTTGTCATTAGCATCTGGTGGAATATAGACTGCAGTTATTATGGTGGGAGTGAATTCACGCGGCAGATAAAAATGTCTACATTTAACCATGAGAAACTCTAGGTTAGCTGAGCAGTGTCTCCCAACAATGACAATGTTCGTACACCAAGCTTTGTTAACATAAATACACAATCCACTGCCTATTATTTTGCCAGAGTCATCTGTCGTTCTATCTGCCTGGAGCGTGTAGCATCTGGATAGCTCAATAGCATTTTTGGGTACATCGATGTGTAGTCATGTTTCTGTGAAAACCATGACATTGCAATCCAAAAATCTCTTACTGTGGGTGATGAGAAGTCGTAACTCATCAATTTTGTTCACCAGTGATCGCAGATTAGCAAGGAAAATGCTGGGTAAAGAGAGCGGTGTTAGCAGTGTTAGCTTTAGCTTAGCTCTTAGACCTCCATGCTTCCCCCGACTTTGTTTACGATTTTGACGCCACCTGCAAGCACTTCCGCCAGGCAGGGTAGAATAAGTGCATACAGAGCAAGTGGCCCTACTTTTTAAACTTCTTAAGGGGGTTGCACACCAGACCAGAAGAGCAGCGTTGAGTCGTATCTTTAAAAATTCTTCTTTAAAATTTGAACACATTATTCTCTATGAGTTAGGGCTGTGCAATTAATCTAAAAACAGTTAGATTTCGGCCTCAAATGATCATGAAAATACAATAATCGAGATAAAACAATTATAGTGCCCCATTTTTGCAGCACTGCGCTTTCGTTCCTCCATGAAAGCCCAATTTCCCGTGCAAATCAGTAAAATCATGTAATATGACATTTGCATAATGGGACATGCTTTATTTATAAAAGTATATTTATTCATGTTTTTAAAAGCTTGAAAGAGAACTTTAGCTGCTCCTCAGGAAGAGATATGCGCCTAGATGGAACAGAACACGGACATGTAAAGTCATCTTTTAGCTCAAGGTGCGTGCCTAAATGCAAATACATGCAAAAATGTTTCAAAATGCTGTGCTTAGTGTTTATTAATGTATACCTTCATCGGTCATGTAATAAATGAACGTAAAGAGTTGACAATGAAAATACGTGTGTTACTGTAATTTGGATCTGTGCAGCTCTTAAAGGGTTAATTCACCCAAATATTAAAATTATGTCATTAATAACTCACCCTCATGTCGTTCACAGTTTTAAGATATTTTAGATTTAGTCTGAGCGCTTTCTGTCCCTCCATTGAAAATATATGTACGGTATACTGTTCATGTCCAGAAAGGTAATAAAAAAATCTTCAAAGTAGTCCATGTGACATTAGAGGGTCAGTTAGAATTTTTTGAAGCATCGAAAATACATTTTGGTCCAAAAATAGCAAAAACTATGACTTTATTCAGCATTGTCTTCTCTTCCGGGTCTGTTGTGAGCACACTGCAGTTTAGTGACATCCGGTTTGTGAACGAATCATTCGATGTAACCGGTTCTTCTTCAACCAGTTCACCAAATCGAACTGAATCGTTTGAAATGGTTCGCGTCTCCAATAAGCATTAATCCATAAATGACTTAAGCCATTAACTTTTTTAATGTGGCTGACACTCCCTCTGAGTTAAAACAAACCAATATCAAGGAGTAATTCATTTCCTCAAACAATACACTGACTGAACTGCTGTGAACAGAGAACTGAAGATGAACACCGAGCCGAGCCAGATAACGAATGAAAGATTGACTCGTTCTGGAGTCAAGGACCGTGTCTGTCGGATGCGTCTGATTTGTGAACCGAGGAGCTGATGATACTGCGCATGTGTGATTCAGTGTGAAGCAGACTGGATGCGTTCGACTTGAAGCAGGGCTACAGACGGCGATCAGCGAGAGCAGCCATTTGCAGTCGGGGGCGGAGTTGAAAACGGAGCAATCAAGTCGGACACTTTCTGCTCCCGTTAGTGACACTCACGTGGTGTTTGCATACTTTATGACAGATGAAGTGAATTAAATGCAATATTTTTAAAATACACAGACGTTTCAGAAACGTTTTCATGAGCAACAGAAACAACAGAAAGTTTTCACATACTGCTTAATACAGGACCATATTTTCAAGAATAAAGTTCAACATAATCATATATACTATTTAAATACTAATACAGTGGGGTATATATGCTTTTATCAGTGTTGTACGATAAACGTGACTCAATACATCAGTGCGACTACATTAAAAAAGCCATTATTGAAACTGAAAAGGTTTGTCTAACCCGAAACACACGTGATCGTAGTCACATGGTGAATCTTCCCAATCGTGAAACAGCTGTGTCATCATCAGTCCTCCTGCAGCTGCTCTGGAGAAACACCGGTGGCTGAGTCAGTCATGTGGCGTCAGCACGGTCTCAAGTCAGACAAAATTTTTTTAAACCGGCATGCACTGCTTCAAGTCAGACTGCGATCGGTTTGCGCAGTACTTCATGAAGTCGAACACACCTACTGACACACAGCGCAACTGAACCAAACTGGTTCTTTTGTTGATTGATTCTGAACGGATTCTGTGCTAATGTTATGAGCGCGGGTACACCAAAGGTTTTTTTATTTTTATTATATTTTATTAAATAATCGTGATTACAATATTGAACAAAATAACCTTGATTATGATTTTTATCATAATTGAGCAGCCCTACTATGAATGTACACACACTGGCAGCGCCATTCGGCATCTGTCCGCAGCCACCCAGCTATGACTACGGACGCTGCTCAAATTCTTGGCGCGCCACAGAGCATCATCTGCACAATTTTGTATTAAATAACATAATATTTGTTTCAAACCGTTGTTCATACATTATACCAAGATACCACTGCTGCAAAATACTACTCACATTAGCTGTACAGCTTGAATAAAATGTTAACATAATTAAATGTATAATAAACAAAGTCCTTTTAATCTTTTATTTTTGTCTCGAGACATTTAATACAGTATTTGCCTGTCGTGTTTACATTCAGTGTTGTCGACAGCCACCTACTGGATTTACCAGGTCACAACCATCACAACACAATTCAGGTCATTTAAATAGCGGAGTAGCGGGCCGCAAAAGATGAAAAACGAATTAACGACATAGGGAAATACCCAGAATTATATGCAACCAACCACAGAATCTTCAAAGACAACATGAGGAAGTCATAAACATGGAGGAAGATAGCGTTTGTCATCGGTTTTTCAGGTAAGAATACCTGAGTTTGACAAACTTATAATGACTTGCATGAAGTAAATGAGTCAATTAAAATGCTGTTGTCACCAAACAATGCTGAAATTGATCAAAATGAATGGTTTTTGCCAAAAATGACTGTCATAAATGGATTTAAAAATTATGCTGAAAAATGGTTGTCGCAAACAAAAATGACTGATGATGAGGGGGCAGAAAATGAAATTGCAAACACTGGTGACGCTCCTGTTATGGTCGATGCTCCTGTTACTGCTGATATTGCTGCTGGTCTATATGATATTGGTCCCAAAGACAGTATTTCCCAAGTGAAATCAAAGCACTCATGGTCATCACGGTCATCTAAACATTACTCACGGTCATCAAGGTCTTCTATCTCATCCAAGTCGTCTATTGCTTCTCTTAAAGTGCAACTTGAAAGTGAACAAGTGGAACTGGTTGTTAAAGCGGAAGCTCTTCAAAAGAAGCAAGCTCTTGAGAGAAGGGAAGCTACACTCAAAGCTGAAAAGGAGGAGTTTGAGTTAAAAACTAAGATGGCTGTAAATACAGCAAAGTTGAACCTTGTGAAAGGATACGAAATGCAACACGCTGTCTCTGAAAGAATGAATCAAAATGAGAACATAGAAACTGGATTGTCTCATCAGGCAACTGGAACAGTCAACTCTGACCATCATACTTTTGATGAGGATGCAGAACAATTAACACCTGTGTTCACACAACTGCCATTAATTTTGGAAAGGAACGTACCATACAATTTTCAACCAGTTACATCCACTCAAAGGAAACCTGCCCTACCAGCAAAGGATTTATCTGTTCGTTCAAAAATCCCCCCTTTTCAGACTCATTATGCACCTTTGGATCCCAATCACGTTGCACCTGCCAGCCTACCTCTAGTAGGTGGCAGTAGAGAACAGAGAAATGTTGCATCTCATCAGAATCCAAAGCCTTCTACTTCTCAAGCTCTACCAAATATTCAACATGCATATGCAGTACGTGGTGCAGATGCACGTAAAGCTGCTGACTGTTTAACACTTCCACAAGATAAACAATACCAACAACCTCCAGTGTTGCAAAACACAACCAAAAGGAATGAATTTGACGATGTCATGACTTTAATGGAAAAACAAAACAAAATTACAGAAACTTTCATTACACAACAAGGACAACATTCCTTACCATCATTTGTAATACCCGTTTTCAAAGGTGATCCTTTGAACTACCAATTCTTCATAAGAGCTTTTGATTATGGAATTGAAAAGAAAACTAAAAACGATCAGGATAGGCTGTATTTTCCGGAGCAATTTACAGCTGGTCAACCTAGAGAACTTGTGCGTAGTTGCCAATTCATGGATCGTGAACAAGGTTATACCAAAGCCAAGGAACTTCTCAAAAGACACTTTGGTGATGAGCACAATATTGCCACTTCATATTTGAATATAGTGCTCAAATGGCCATTGATTAGATCTGAGGATGCAGATGCATTACAAACTTATTCTGTGTTTCTCAATGGTTGTCTGAGTGCTATGTCTTCTGTTCAGTTCTTGGAAGAATTGGATCATCCAACTAACTTGAAGGCCATTCTCAGTAAACTGCCATATAAAATCCAAGAACGATGGCGAGTAAAAGCTTATGAATTACAGGAACGTAATGGCCGTAGAGCAACGTTTTCAGACTTGACAGACTTCATAACCCAACAATCTAGGATCTTGTCACATCCGTTGTTTGGAAGTCTGAATGCTACACAAGCGAGAAAATCCGAACCTGCACAGACAACAATGCTCAGAGAAAGAAGGCCCAGAGATGGATTTACTGGGTTTGCAACCAGTGCGGAGCCGTTGAGTAGCAGCAGTCCTGTAACACAAAATAAAATGGTGAAAGAGTGTTTGTTTTTCTGTGCAGATCATCATCTAAGCTCTTGCAAAACAGCTGAAAAGCAAAAATCATGAACATAAATTGGAATTCCTTCGGAAAAAGGGAGTATGTTTTGGATGTTTTGATGTAGGTCACATGAGCAAACATTGCCAAAGTAGGCTTACCTGTCATGTATGCTCTCTTAAGCATCCTACTATCTTGCACATCAATAAGACCAGTGTGCAGAAGAATGACGGGGCTATAGCCAATGTTCAGACCTACATAAGTCAAGCAGACCTGTGGAGAGAAACTGGGGCCGGAGACACGGCATGCAAGCTTGCCATAGTGCCGGTTAAAGTCAAACTAAAGAAAAGTGACAAAGTAATTTGCACACATGCCTTTATGGACCCTGGGAGCTCCGCAAGCTTTTGCACAGAATCCCTTCTGAGGCAACTGCAGACAACTGGAAAAAGGACAAGAATCTTCTTAAGAACAATGAAAAAGGAAAAAGTGGTTGATACATCTGTGGTGGCAGACATGGTAATCAGTGGACTGGACAATGATGACTTCTTTGACTTGCCGGAGATATATTCACACCCTGACATTCCTGTAAAGGCTGAAAATATCCCCAATCAGGAAGATATTGCTCAATGGGAATATCTCCATGATGTGAACATTCCACAGATAAATGCAGAAATTGGTCTACTCATCGGAAATAATGTTCCTAAGGCATTGGAACCATGGTGGATAATTAACAGCCAGGGAAATGGTCCCTATGCAATAAAAACAACTCTGGGATGGACAGTTAATGGACCACTCATGAAAAGCACATGGAAGGATGTTACTGCAAACAGAATTTCTGTAGTGAAAATTGAGGAATTGCTGCAGCAACAAATGAAAGTAGATTTCCCAGAGCGCCAGCAGGTGGAGCATTTGGAGATGTCTCAAGAGGATAAAATGTTCATGCAGTTGGTCTCTAACTGTGAAATTGCATGAAGGACATTACAGCATTGGACTGCCCTTGAAGGATGCAGATGTGGCATTTCCCAATAACCGCTGCCTTGCTGAGCAAAGAGCTATAAGTCTGACAAGGAAGATGTTGAGAAATAACAAATTCTATGAGGACTACAAAACATTCATGGCTGAAACTCTGAGAAAAGGCTTTGCAGTCCAAATACCATCAGAGGAGGAGCAAAAGAGGACAAATGAAGGATGAAAGTGATATATTCCTCACCACGGGGTGTACCACCCTAAAAAAACTTAAACTGAGGGTAGTATTTGATTGTGGAGCTACCTACCAAGGTGTGTCTCTAAACTCGCGACTTCTACAAGGCCCGGATCTCACCAACAATCTCATTGGGGTCCTCACTAGATTTCGCCAAAATCCTGTTGCCTTCATTACCGATGTTGAAGCCATGTTTCATCAGATGCATGTATCCGAGGAAGACTCGGATCTTTTGAGATTCTTGTGGTGGCCTGATGGGGACTTGGGTATGGCTCTTGAAGAATACAAAATGATCATGCACATCTTTGGGGCTACATCTTATCCAAGCTGTGTGACTTTTGCATTGCAGCAATGTGCCAGAGACAATATTGGCAAATTTGACCCAGATGTTACACACACTGTGCTCAGGAATTTTTATGTGGACGACTGCTTAAAGTCTGTGAATACCAAGCAAGAGGCAGTACAATTTGCAGGACAGCTCACCCAACTGTGTGCCTCAGGTGGTTTCACGCTGAACAAATGGGTTAGTAATAGCCAAACATTGCTTGCATCCCATTCAGAGCAAAGCTTAACTCAGGAGCTGAAAGACTTAGACTTGGACAAGAATGCACTGCCTATTGAAAGAGCTCTTGGAATTCAGTGGTGTGTGCAGTCTGACTCGTTTGTCTTCAAAATCCAACTCAAAGACGTTCCATTGACAAGAAGGGGCTTGTTGTCTATGATAAGCTCTATATATGATCTTCTAGGTATTTTGGCACCTGTCATCCTCGTTGCAAAACAGGTATTGCAAGAACTGTGTGGCTTGAAGCTAGGATGGGATGACCAAATACCTGAACATCTGGAAAAAAGATGGCTGACATGGGTCTCCAACCTGTCTCTATTAGAGAATGTCCAAGTCAGAAGATGCTTTACACCTGTGCAGTTTGGAGGCCTCATATCTGGACAGCTTCATCATTTTGCAGATGCAAGTGAGAGTGGTTTTGGCACTGTATCTTACCTACGGCTTGTAAATCATGAGCATGAGATTTGTTGTGCCTTTATCATTGGCAAGGCCAGAGTGGTGCCATTGAAACCTATTACCATTCCAAGGCTTGAGCTCACAGCCGCTGCAATGGCAATGCGAATGGACAAAGTGCTGCAAGAAGAGCTTGAAATCCCTTTGGAGCCTTCTGTTTTCTGGACAGACAGTACCTCTGTACTCAAATACATACGAAATGAAACATCTAGATTTCGTACTTTCGTTGCCAACAGAGTTGCCATCATCCGCGCAGCATCGGAAGTAACACAGTGGAGGTATGTCAAAAGCACTATAACCCCCTGCTGATAGTGCATTAAGAGGCTTGTCTGCAACACAATTCTTACAATCTACGTGGATACAAGGCCCTGCATTCTTGCAGCAACCAGAGGCAGAGTGGCCACAGTTCTCCAGAGATCACATTGACACAACACGATCCAGAAGTGAAAGTGTTCACTATCAGTATTTCCACCTTGGACGAATCTGCAAAAACAATCACAAAATTCATCACTCACTACTCAGACTGGCATCGTCTACGCAAAGCTGTTGCTTGGATGTTGATGATAAAGGAAGAACTGAAAAGGATTTGCAAAAAGAAAAAGGAAAGTAAAGAGCCACTTGAAGTGAAAGGATGCAGTAAAGGTTTACTGTGTGTGGAAACATTGCAGGATGCTGAAAAAGCTATAGTGCAATTCTGTCAATCTATGGAGTACAAACTTGAACTGGAATGTCTGACAAAAGGAATGACTGTGAAAAAGAACAGTCACATACAAAAGCTTACCCCTACTCTTCAAGACGGTGTAATAAGTGTCGGTGGAAGGTTGGTAAGGTCCGCAATGCCATCTGAAGCCAAGCATCCAGCCATTCTGCCAAGACACCATCATGTGACGACACTCATTATTAGGCATGCTCATGAAACTGTCGGACACAGTGGTCGAAACCTTACACTTTCACGTTTAAGACATAAGTATTGGATACCAAAGGCCAACTCTACAGTTAGGAATATGATCAGCAAATGCGTCCACTGCAGAAGAGAAAGCTGTGTCAGAGTTAAACAGTACACGTCGGACTTGCCTCAAGAAAGACTATCACCGGACAAACCAACATTTACCAATGTAGGCATCGACTACTTTGGACCTTTTGAAATCAAAAGAGGACAGACTACATTGAAATGGTATGGTGTGATCTTTACATGCTTAAACATCAGAGCTGTACACTTGGAAGTCGCCCATACATTGAACGCTGACTCGTGCATTAATGCTATACGGCGATTTATTGCCAGACGAGGTATGGTCAAGACCATCAGATCAGACAATGGGAAGAACCTCGTAAGAGCAGAATGAGACTTGCGAGAGTCCATTCAAGATCTGGACAATTCAAAGATCCATGCCGCATTGCTCAAAAGGGGCATATCCTGTACTTTCAACCCACCCACTGGATCCCATCATGGTGGAATTTGGGAAAGACCAATAAGAACTGTCAGACGCATTCTTAGAGCCCTGTTGCAAGAACAGGCTCTGGATGAGGAAGGATTGGCTACTTTACTATGTGAAGTTGAAGCCATAATCAATGACAGACCCATTTGCAAAGCTTCTGACGACCCTCTAGACTTGGAGCCTCCCACACCAAACCACCTCTTACTTCTCAGAGGAAAGCCTTCCCTACCACCTGGTGTATTCAGCTCAAATGACTGCAATGGCAAGAGGAGATGGCGCCAAGTGCAGTACATGGCAAATCTTTTCTGGAAGAGGTGGACAAAAGAATATTTGCCAGAGTTACAAGAGAGACAGAAGTGGACAACAAAACAGAGAAATCTTGCTGTTGGAGACATTATATTAATAGTGGATGACTCTGCTCCAAGGAACTCGTGGCTCATGGGCCGCGTAACCCGAACTTTACCAGATAGAAGGGGGTTTGTGAGACAAGTAGAGGTGCAAACCAAGACCAGCACCTTGATAAGGCCGATCTCAAAACTTGCCTTACTTCTGGAAGCCACTGACTGAGATTGACGAGCCTTCTTTCTATCTCTTTTTCTATCTCTCTGTCCCTCTCTTTTCTCTTGCTCTTTCACTTGACATTTACACTGATTTTTGATGAACGGATTTTTGATGATAGGATTTTTTATGAACTGATGCGTTGCGTCTATTAAAAAAAAAAAGGAGTGTGTTATTAAACTGGATGTACATTTCTGTAAATATTATCTGTCTCCTATAGTATGTTTGTAATTGTACTGTTTTTTCACAGAACAATTAGGGGCCGGTATGTTGGAGCCATACTTGCTTTCTTTATTATGGTTTGAGTCGAATTACGAAAATAATGTGTTTTGTTAACAATAGTTTGTTGTGGTTATGTTACATTTGTTTATATTCAGATTTTCTTGCTTTAATATTGCTTTGGTTTTGCTTTTCTATGAGTGCAACATGGAGGCGTGCGTTACTGAACCCGCCCACCAGCTAACAGGTGACTGTAGCACCTGTTTTATGGGTTCAATCTAAGACGGAGCTCAGGGTTTTTGAAAGTGATTTGTCGTGGCTAGCGAGGTGCAGCCGTATATTTTCTTTGACCACTCATTTATCCCGTAACCAACTTTGGATTATTCATTGAAAGCTCCATCACCCTCCTTGCTGTATGGTAGGACAATAAAACCACTGGAAATTCAGGTACAATTATTCACATGACATGCAATAAAAAACTTCAATGGAATGAAACAGACTCGAGGAATTATGTTTGAGCGCGTCAGTGACTGGCTGCAACATGAGTATTTCAACTTTTCTAGATTGCTCCAGGACTGATGTCATGTATTTCTATATCAAATAAAAAAATATTGTGTGGTAAAAAACAAAACTATTTAAGTGTGGTTGAAAAAAAAAAAAATCAAGGCACTTCAGTGTCTATAATTTTTACTATTTATTTTAAGTTAGCTAGCGCACTTTCAGCTATGAGTCCCATAATGGATGGTGCTGGCTAACAGGTTAATCAAAAGTCCATCTGTGCCCAGTTTAATTTGCTTACTGAAATTGATATACTTCATGCATTAGAGATGTCTATGGAAGAATGTGGAAAGGCCATTCTTGAGTATTTCAAAAGCAGACCAAAAGATAAAGTCATGAAGGATGTCTTGTCCCAGGCTGACAGTCTTGAGATTGCACACCTGGTCACCAAGCTTCTTCTGGAACATTTTGATGAGAGTGAAAGTAGATTGATGGCACATGCAGATGTGAGTGTTTATTTAAATATTTTGTTTGTTTAATTTTATTTTAAGAGTGTAATTCAGAATTTTATGTTCTCTTTTAGGTTTCTGCGACTGCAGCTGATGTTGAGAAAATGCAAAATCTACCTGCCAGCCCTTGTCTTATTCAGTGTGGTCAGTATGTCACAGCTAATGCTGGTAGTCGGTTACAAAGGCACGACTTTTAAAAGAAAGATTGACTCAAAATTGAAAATGTTCTCATAATTTACTCACCCTCAGACCATCAAATATGTCTATGACTTAATGTTTCATCAGAACACAGGGTTTTTTTTTTTTTTTTTGAGAAGGAAATCTGCGTTTTGCAGATGCATTATCTGGTGCCATCACATTTACAGTCAAAACAAGAGATTAAAGGTAGAATGACCATAAGCCACATGTCTCCAGTTAAACGGGTAATGTCTTCTGATTTGAAGCTCTGTTTGTATATAAAACAATCTTAAAAGAAGACCATTAAAGTAAGTGAATTATCAGTAAATTTTCATTTATCTCTAAACTATTACTTTGAGCATAATTGGGAACAAAGACATCCTGAGAACTATTTAAGATACAATCTAACTGAGAATTTAAAAAGATGGATAATTACCCTTGAGGGCCCTGTCATTTGTGAGGGTTTATACCCACGATTTCTGACTCCAGTAGCAACAGTGTTTGCAATGTACCACGTCTTTAACCTTCCGTATACAGAGGAGGCATGTGGCACATTGGAATTCATTCAAAGGTATTTTATTTACCTTTTACTGTGAACTGTAAATTGCTTTTTCCCCCTTTTATTACTCCACAATTTCAGCAAGTATATATTTAATCCATTAATTAAACTAAAAAAGGTAGACTGCAAGTTTTGTCTTTTACATTTTACTATTAATATACATGTATATTTATTAATACCCTTAGACGATTTGTCAGGATAAACCCTGGAAAAGGCTTGAAGACCAGCAGAGGCAAAGTCGTTAAAAGAAAACTCGAAAGCTACTGTCAACCCCAAAGCTGCATCCCTCCTAAAGAACCTCATCGATTTCGAATGGGATTTTGTCTATGTAACTAAACTTAATTGCTCCCTACCACTTACTTTTTCAGTGATAAGTGTATATTAACCCTTTGGAAATGTTTGTTTTTCTGCATTAATATTACCTAAAATTGCATCTGATCACATGCATAGACAAAACACAAGGTGATTCAGCTAAACATTCAGAGTGCTATGGGAAAGAAATGATTCCCTTGTTATCTTGATGACCCACAACTTTTTTTGTTTGTTTTTGTAATAGTAGTTCATGAGTCAGGACTGGAATCATTTTTCAGTTCTGTTTAAAGGGATAGTTTACCCAAAAATGAAAATTCTGTCATAATTTACTAATTTTGTTCAAAACCGTAAGACCTTCGTTCATTTAGGAACACAAATTAAGATATTTTTGATTAAATCTGAGAGCTCACTGACCCTCCATAGATAGCAAGGTTACTACGACAATCAAGGCCCAGAAAGGTACCAAGAATGCCAACAAATTAGTCCATGTGACATAAGTTTTTTTTTTTTTGCGCAACACAAGTATTCTTGTAGCCTGATAAAATTACGGTTGAACTACTGATGTCACATGGACTATTTTGTCGATGTTCTTGGTACCTTTTTGCACCTTGATAGTGTTATTAACCTTGCTGTCTGTGTAGGGTCAGAGAGCTCTTGGATTTCATCAAAAATATCTTAATTTGTGTTCTGAAGATGAATGTCTTATGGGTTTGGAACGACATTAGGGTGAGTAATTAATGACATTTTTGTTTTTGGGTGAACTATCCCTTTAACTGGTCAAGAAAAACAAATGACTCCTTAACCTCCATTACAAAAAATAAATTAATGAATAAACAAAACATCTTACAAATTTAACGTTTTCCAGTTAAAAAGTAAAGCTTAGTAAAGACATGGTAGAATTATGATTGTGTGTTGTAAGCTTAAAGACATAGTTCACCCCGTAATGAGAATTCTTTCATAATTTTCTCACCCTCATGCCATCATGGCAACCAGATAGACATAAATAAGGATTTTTAATGAAATAATCCATGAGAGTCCATAAAATGCCTTTAAATGGCTGCCACTAGTTCAATGCTTAAAAAAAAAGAAAGTGTGACCCCATCAGATATATCAAAGCCAAATACAAGTTAACTATAAATTATTGCTTTCGTTGATTGTCAAATAAGCACTTACATTGACGTAAATGCATTGGGAAGCTTACATGGCAAGCACAAAGGACTGGCACAAATTTCACATGGCACTTACATCAGAAGAAATTATTTACAGATAAGAGTTAAAAAAATATTTTTTCACTGCTATTGTTTGGCTTCACATTAATGTCACGATCACTGTTCATGTTTTTTAGATGTGAAACGAGTGGCAGCCATTTTATGAACATCACAGCTTTTGTGTTTATCTTAAAAAAATAATAAATACACTGTGCATATGAGTGAGTCAATTCTGAGATTTCTTTAAGTGAACATTGTTTTTTCTCTGTACCTGTGTCTGTTATGAAGATAAGATGACATTTTATGACCAATCAATGCAAAAAAAAAAAATCAACCAATTTCGAAGGGATCACTTGGCTTTACTTCCCAATGTGTTCTCAAACGTACCCATTCAGCATAAACATTTATTCATGCACAGTCCCCAACATTCTTGCACTATACACACATGCACATCTACAATATACTGATGCTCAATCACTTAATTATACATCACTCCTTTCTGGCTAACTAGAAAACCCTATCACTTTTACACACAGCTTAACTGTCTGGTCTTGTCTTGACCTGCTGTTCTGTTAAGATTGTGTTTTGTCAGTTTTCCTCCTCTACTGTAACAAAAGATTAAAAAAATAGTTCATTAACCAGCATATTCATTTTCAAACAAAATTTTAAAAAGTGTTTCCAGAGTGTATGAGCACTAGCTTTTGCTATGTGCTATATTTTGTCTCTCAACATTTCTAAATATTTTCTCTCTCCAGACCCGGATGTCCTCTCAGGCCAGAGCCATCGGAAGCTGGAGTGAGAAATGTTTTGCCTCGAAGGTTTTTTTCAGCTATTGGTTTGGTTAACGTGTTCCTCTCAGACTTGCACTTAGTCTGTCTGTCGTGCCAGATTAAAAAAAGAAAAAAGTGGAGTGTTGGCTGTTTTTTTCTCTTCTCTCTCTTTTTTTTACTCAGTGGTTCCTTTAATTGCACTTTTTCCCTGTGACAGTGCTTTTATTGTTAAACATACTGTAAAATGTTAATACTGTTAAAAGATTGTAATAACAGCCAATATAACAGTTCTTTTAGTTTTTTTTAACAAATGGCAAATGAAGCACTATATCAGTCTATTTCTCCTTTATTTTTTTCCATTGAGTAAGTATACTAGAGATAATAGCATATCAGATAGTAGAGTAAATAGAAAATAACTTGTATTATATTTCACAAATATAACTGTAGCCATTACTGTGAAATTACTGCACAGTTTTAAAATGTAAAACAATAATGAAAGTGTAGCATTATGAGAAATTGCTGGAACCATTGCTTCCAGTACTTCACTGTGAAATTAAAGCACAGCCGTAAAACAGAAAACAGTACTTAAACTGTAAAATGAGAGTACATAGCTAGAACCATTGCTGCCAGTATTTTACTGTGAAATTACAGCACAACTTTAAAATGGAAAAACGGTGCCAAAATTATAAAATTACAGTAAATGGCTGGAACCACTGCTGCCAGTATTTTAATGTTAATTTACGGGGAATCTTTTTACAGTGTATGACTTTTTGTTTTCTGTGGAGCATGGATATATTTTGAGTTTTTTTTTTCCATCTATACAAAGTAAGTTATTGAATGAATTAACAATTTGAACTATTTCCCACAGAAGTTTGACGTACGGGTTTATTTTTGACAACGATAAGTAAATTATGAAAGGGATTGTCATTTTTGGTGAACTATAAGCTACCTTTAACCTAAAACCATGAGAAAGTAAATTTGTATTTGTATACTTTCCCCTTATGCCCTTTTAATAAAATAATAATAATAATTCCAATATCTTACTTTATCTTACTTTTATAAGTGTGGTTACTAGCCATTAAATGGTACTGATGCTATTAGACTTCTTAATGGTTCTGGAGAGTGCGTCTATCTGGATTCTACTAAAAACCATTTATGAAAAACTTAGGCCTACTACAAATGGGGCCCACTCTAACTGCAAAAACTGCCTAATACATAAAAGCACGAAAAAAAACCCCACATAAGTCAACAGATTACATTAAAAAAAGAATTAAATGTGGTAATAAGAGAAAAACAAAAAGAAAAAAAACTTTGCATTGGTTCACTTTTTTATGGTAAAAGGGTGGTTGATAATTGTCAAAGATAAAAAAAAAAATGAATTGTCTGAAAAAGGGAGTAAGAAAGTAACTCTGCCCAGCAGTACATTCAACAAAAAATATATGTAAAAAAAAAACCTTGCATGCAAACACACACAGAGTTTGTTCATCTAACTTGTAACTCCACACCAGTGGTATAAATATATAAATATTTAACAACAAACTGCTTTAAATAAAACATTACTATTAGTATCAGGCTCACTCAATAGTAAATGTCTAAAGTATAATTATAATGTTTCCTTACCTTGTGCAGAGTATGTGGCAAAAATACACAATACTGTCACTACACCTTTAATAAAAAAGAGAAAGTTATAAAATATAACTTAAAAATAATAAAAATAAACGTACAATATATGCAACCCAGAACTTTAAAAATGTGCTGTCGTACTTGCAGCTGCTCTTTTGATCTCCATTGTGTATTCCTATTCAGTGGAGCTTGAAGATTCCAAGGATGAGAATTTATGTACCCCAAAATAAAACTTTTCCTCCGCCTTTTCAAGTTGCATCATAGTAAGGAGGGACCACAGATTGTGATGCCAAAAAGCATGTGAATGAAGTAACATGTATTGACCTGATAATACAGTGAATCAATTCATTCTACAGATGTTTGGCACAACTATAGCATCAGTGCATATAGGGTTGATTAGTCAACTGCAAAGTCAGAGATCCATATCATCACACTTTAGTAATTATTTCTAAAAATATTTTTACTATTAGTATAATGTAAGGTGCTTTAGAGAAGTGGTTGTACTAGGATGCATCTACCTGCATACCCAATACAAACACGTTCACTGCAATCATCATATATATTAGTGATAAAATAATTATCAATAATAATGGCTATTTGATGGAGGTGATTACATTTCTGCTGGATTTTTTTTAATGAGATGGCATGGAGGGGACCAAGAAGCAGTTGGGGGGCCCAGGAAAAACATAAATAAATACTGTCAGTATAAGGGTATGTGGGGTAATATTCTAAATGATCATCTAAATTTTGCATCATTTATCATCTGTAATACAATGGTGTAACCACTGAATGGATTTATAGCCCTATATTTAAATATATAGATAGGTGTGTATTCCACCTTTGCTTAAGTTGGTTTTTGTTTTTATTGTTATTTGTTAATTTGAAGTATCAGTCTTTGCATTCTTATTACAGCCAAATCAAGAGGCAGGGAAAGCATTTTGTTACTTGTTCACTGCGTTCAGGGAAATATTTCAGTTTAATTGATTGTTTTCATATCATGGATAGAGATATGCTCAGCTTGATCTGATCTACTGATTATGTTTTGTTACTGAAAGAAGGTCTGTATTGCGCAAGGACAGAAGGTGGCCACGTTTTGGTTGACTGAGTGAGCATGTTGATTCAGCTGTGGAAAAGTGATGATTGTAGTGAAGTAGTTTTTGTTGTTGCTAGTGTTGTCAGCTTGGTGTGTCTGAGTTTTTGCAAGTCCTGTCCATGAACTTGTGATGTCAAAAAGTCAATGCATAGGCTTGCACTAGCTGCCTTTGTGAATATTAGGGGAAAACAAATTTTCCAATATTTTTTTTTATCTGTTGGTCCCTGATGGCTCCAAAACTCCAAACACTTGGTTCAAATCTGGAAAACAATGTGATCACTGAAAGAGAAAGAAAATACTCATGGTTTCCTAAAGGGATACAACACCCAGAAATTTTGTCAATACAATGAAATAATAAATAAATAAAATAGGCCTGTCATACATATTGTTTTATTTTAAATAGAGTTCTCTTATTATATGTAAAATAAAGAAGTCCTTCGGAAGGAAAGCACTTGTTTTGTTTTTTTCTTTTAATTAGTTTTTTCCTTTCTTATCTTTCTTAAAAAGAAACAGTTATTGAGCACAAGAAGACATAATAAATATATTATCAAATACAATAAGATCAAGATTCTCACTAACAAAAACACAGCTCTGACCACGGCATCCCCGATTCTCCAGTTGTTGTCACTTAAATGATGTCAGTACAGGCCGGCTAACATCACTTCAGAGTTACTACTGGCGGTGCTAGTACAGCCAGGAAAATCTCTTTTTGAGAGTGAGAGAAAGTGAGAGAACATGCAAACTCCACCAAGTATGATTGTGATTCAGGGGGAATCAAAGTCATTCCAAGCAAGTCATTCCTAATCAGATTGGTTACTTCTACAGGTTTTCTAGGAGCCTTGTGTATGTTAGTCTTTAGATGTAAAGTGTTTTATCTAAAAAAAAAAAAAAAAAAATCCTTTGGGGACTGCAAATATGACTGAGAGAAAATGAAGTGAAAATGAAATTACAGAATTGGAAATTGTATTGAAAATCTGTTACACACATTTGAAAAACAGCCATGGGTAAATTTTACCCCATTGTGGTTCTAGTGTAAAAAGAAACATTCAATTATATATGATTCATCACCTCCTCATTGTTCAAGTATTTGTGTGTGTATTCTCAGCCTCAAACGTCACGCCCACGGACCTTTGGCTAAACATCTGATGCATTTGGGACACAGAAGTGGAAACACTTCAGGAATGTCAAAGTCATTATCAGATTGGTTGAATTCTACAGGATTTCTTTGAGACGTGTGTGTCGTGTTCTTTGATGATTTGCCTGGAAACAAAGATACCGTGGAGCCAAGCCCCCTCACAAAAGTAAAAAGCTGTTGTGTTTACAACTATGGCGACCAACACTTATCAGGATCCACTAAATGCTGGATTTTAAAACGTATGTCAAATATTTAAAGTCCGCGGCATACACGTCTGTTATTGTGGTGAAATTTCCACGTCTCGAAAACTTTATGATTAACCAAACTAACTGTGATTGGTTGTTGGACATGCCGGTCAAAAGGCCTCATGGGCAGGCCTTGGCCAATGAAAACTGCCATGAATTCCAGACCTTCAGCCTAAAGGTCTGGCTACACGAGACTACTATGTGTGTGACTTCAAGCTGCTTCTGAAACAGCACTCCAGCTGTACACCACACTTTCTGTTATAACAGTATGTCTGTATTCACCAAGAGCCACACACAAGGAAGGATTTAGTGGTTGAGGGCCCCTGGGATCAAGTCATTGTTTGGTCACAACTATTATGGAATATCACTGCCATGACATACACAAGAAGCAATCAGTGCTTTAAGATTTCTAGGAAAATGAATATGCAACATATTAAGCCTAGTCAAATTTTAGGGGTAATGTTAAATAGCTATTATAACACAATATAGTAAAGGTATTGCTTTTAATAGCAAAAAGACATCAAAACTCTAAATTGACTTGTTGAATGATAACACTGGAGGAGATATATTAAACTGTCACTCACATTTTTGAACATAGACTTTATAGTGCACGAGTCAAACTTACATTTTTATAATTCATGAATGAAAACATTTTGTAACTTGATATTGATGTACCATTTACACGGTAATGCAATGTCTGATTTTAAAATGGGTTTTAAACGATGAATTTTGAGATTTTAAGTTTTCAGTTGATAAATAATTTCTGATGATTTCTAAAATCATCGAAAAATGCAACGAAGAAGTCTTTTTTTTAAACAAAGGTGAAAACTCCTGTAATAATGTAGATTTTTGAGGGTAAACTCTTGTCATATAATAATCTATTACTTTTCCTACATAATTTGTAACAAAAAACGTTGATAAAATATATATTTGGGAGTCTTAGACCTTTCCAACGATATATTGTTTGTCAAGATTAGATTAGATTTAATTGTAATATAGTGAAGTAAATATAGGCGTCCTGTATACAGGACAGGGTTAAAGGGAGACAGTTAAAGGGTTAAATAAGAATTTTAAATCTAATCTAGCATTTTCAGAAATAAATTTAACCAAATAAAATTTCCCAGTCAGATGCTTGCATATTAAGGGATTTAGCATTATTAATCCCCATTTATAATCCTGGATACAGTATGTACATTGCATACTACTAATCTAGAAGATGGGTAAGTCACACTTTTTACACGTGTTATGAAACCTGTCCAAGGAGCAGTTGTGCAGGCGCAGACAGAACCCAACAGCCAACAGTACAGATTACAGTACATCACTTCACAGCAACAGTGCCTTTAGATAACCAGAGGGCCCCCGGGGTACAGCCTTAAAGTAGAACCTATTCATTAAAATATGCTTAATAATTTAGGGACAAAACACCACTGTGTTGATCAGAGATGCAAACCCTCAGCATTGGCTCTTTTTGGAACTTTATTTTGATAACATTGTGTCTACAGGACAGAGGGGCACACTAGCTTCAGTACCTGAGAGAAAGCAGAGTATTTGTGTCAAGATCCAAAAACTCAAAAAAAAAAAAAAAAAAAGACAAGATTGAAAGTGTAAGTGACGTGAAATACAGCAAAGTATGCTGACCAATAGTCAGAATTTGTACTAAGGCAAGGCAAGTTTATTTATATAGCACATTTCGTACACAATGGTAATTCAAAGTGCTTTACATAAAAGAAAGTAAAATAATAATGAAGAAAAATAATAACAAGAATAAAACAAGCAGTTTTAAAACTTTAAAAATTATTAAAACTGTACTTATTTAAAATGAATTTAAAACAGTTAGAAAATGATTTTACATAAAATAAAATAAAAAAAACAGTGAAAATATATATTGCAATCAGTTGAGTGCTCATTCAATAAATGTACAGCTAAACAGATGAGTTTTAAGTCTAGATTTAAATGTGACTAGTGTTTTAGCACATCTGATCTCTTCTGGAAGCTGATTCCAACTGCGGGCGGCATAGTAACTAAAGGAGGACTCCCCTTGTTTTGTGTGAACGTACTCGGTTACTAAACGTAACCTCGGTTCTCTCTAGAAGAGCGAACGAGTACTGCGTCTTAGCTAAGACGCTACGGGAAAAGTCTCTTTTCACGAAATACTGAAGCAAAAAATTATCCTTAATTTTGTATTTTTGTAAAGCGCATTTGCAGCAGTACACAGCCATAGGCGAGACGGCTCGTTCGCTCATTGGCTTGTTCTGCGGCAACTGCACAGCCTATCGAGCGCAGGCTGATGCAACATCAGACCAATAAGGGCGCTTCGCGCCCTTCTTGCCACTTTCCGCCGAAACGGGTGTGGCCCAACCTATAAAAGGAGCTCGAAAAGGCTGACTCACCTGATTTATTTCATCGCCGAAGCGAACCAGAGTGAATCGTACGCATGGCAGAGAACGCAGTACTCGTTCGCTCTTCTAGAGAGAACCGAGGTTACGTTTAATAACCGAGTACGTTCTCTTACAAGAGCTCTCTCGTACTGCGTCTTAGCTAAGACGCTACGGGAACCAATGTAAAACGCCGTGCGCGCAGGGATCACACACCAATAAACCTGAAGCAACGCCCAGGATTTACAGTGCACAGTCACCTGAGGGACTCACAGAGAGTCCAGGACAGAAAAGGGAAAAAGCCCTCCGTCCTATATCTAGCAGCATCCGTAGATGCGGCAATATGACATCACACAGCCGAGGCAAGGCCTGACCAATGTGGCAATGCGGGTCTTACGCAATACTGCCCATATAACAGTCGGCAGCGCATAGCGCTCGTGAACTCAGAATTCCCCTCAGGGCCCTGATTCGACTATACCGACAACAGCCTTGCTTGCAAGGCGGGGACCTCCAGGTTATAGAACCTGATAAATGTAGACGGCGAGGCCCAACCTGCCGCCATACATATATCCTGCAAGGAGATCCCAGTAGACCACGCCCACGACTAGGTGACGCCTCTTGTGGAGTGTGCTCTGACGCCCAACGGGCACTGAAGGCCCCTGGAAGCGTAAGCTAACGCTATGGCGTCAACTATCCATCTGGATAGAGTCTGTCTCGAAACAGCCATTCCCTTGGAACGTCCACCGAATGAGACAAACAGCTGCTCCGTCTGCCGAAAGGCAGCAGAGCGAGACACATAAGCTCTTAAAACCCTGACAGGGCAAAGAAGACTCGAGTCTCCATTCTCCCCTGACACCGGCAGGGCAGACAGGGCAATAACCTGAGCCCGAAACGGTGTGTTGAGGGATTTCGGCACATAACCGTGCCTAGGTTTGAGTATGACCCTTGAGTCATTGGGCCCAAACTCCAAGCACGACTGGCTCACCGAGAGCGCGTGCAAATAACCCACACGCTTCACAGAAGCGAGAGCCAACAAGAATACTGACTTGAACGACAGATGTTGAAGGCTAACCGATTGGATAGGCTCAAAAGGGGGACCCTTCAAGGCCTCCAAAACCGCCGCGAGGTCCCACATAGGGACTGACGGAGGTCTGGGAGGATTCAGCCTCCTAGCTCCTCTGAGGAACCGGATGACTAAATCGTTGCTTCCTATTGACTGACCGGACTCCGTTTCAGAAAACGCCGCGATGGCCGCCACATAAACTTTGAGCATGGATGGGGCTCTGCCCTTATCCAACAGCTCCTGTAGGAAGGAGAGGACCTCCGTCACCTCACAACTAAGGGGTGAATAACCTCGAGCTGTGCACCAGCTGGAGAACACCAACCACTTTGAGGCATAAAGACGTCGTGTCGACGGAGCTCTAGCCTGAGTGATGGTATTTAGCACTCCCACTGCGAGATCAGCGGGTAACCGTTGAGCGCCCACACATGGAGGGACCACAACTCCGGTTGAGGGTGCCAAATCGAGCCCCTGGCCTGCGAGAGGAGGTCCCTCCTCAACAGTACCGGCCACGGGGCGACATCTGCATCAAATCTGGGAACCATGGTTGGTTCTTCCAAAGAGGTGCTACAAGCAGTATTGAACATCTCGTTTCTCTCACCCGTTCTATCACCTGCGGAAGGAGGGAGACGGGAGGGAACGCATAAAGCGGGCAGCACGGCCATCTCCGTGACAGTGCGCTTTCGTTCTTGGAAAAGACCGCGGGGCAGTGAGCGTTTTCGTGGGACGCGAAGAGGTCCACCTCCGCCATGCCAAATCTCTCCCACAACAGCCGGACTGTTTGCGGGTGTAGAGACCATTCGCCCGTAGGAACATTGCCTCTGGACAGCCTGTCTGGACCCAGATTCTGCAGCCCAGGCACATGCACTGCTCTCAGCGAGCGCACGTTGCGCTGAGCCCAAACCAGGAGGCGTTCCGTCAGCCTGCACAGGTTTCGGGACCCGAGACCACCCTGGCGATTTATGTAGGACACCACGGACATGTTGTCCGAACGGACTACGACGTGGTGATCCTTGATATGGGGACAAAAGCGCATCAGCGCGTTCTCCACTGCCAGCATTTCCAGGCAGTTGATATGATGGAGCTTTTCCCGTTCTGACCATAGGCCAAAGAACGGTCTGCCTTTGAGCAGCGCTCCCCATCCCGAAGTGGAGGCGTCCGTCGACACCATTTTCACACTCGGGGAAGTCCCCAGGCTTACACCTGATCGGTACCAGCCGTTCGCTGTCCAAGGTGCTAGAGCCGCAACACAGCTCTGATCGACCTTGAAATGCAGCCGGCCAGACGCCCACGCTCTGCGCGGCACCCGAGCCTTCAGCCAGAACTGCAGGGGGCGCATGCGGAGCAGGCCCAGCCGCAGAACCGGAGATGCTGAGGCCATGAGACCTAGCATCTTTTGACAGTGTTTGAGCGACACGGTCGTGCCGCAATGGAAAGAACTCGCTGCGCTCTGAATGTCCATTGCGCGCTGTGGTGACAGCCGCGCCGTCATGGAACACGAGTTCAGAACTATACCCAGAAACAGGATCGTCTGACTGGGGTTCAGCGAACTCTTCGCCCAATTGACACTGAGGCCGAGCTTCTCGAGGTGATTGAGTAAAACGGCCCTGTGGTCCACGAGCTCCGCTCGTGATCGGGCCAGAACCAGCCAGTCGTCCAAATAATTCAGCACTCGTATGCCTCTGAGTCTGAGAGGAGCGAGCGCTGCATCCATGCACCTCGTAAACGTACGAGGAGCTACGGACAAGCCGAATGGCAGGACTGTAAACTGGTATGCCTGGCCCTCGAAGGCGAATCTCAAATATCGCCTGTGGCTTGACGCTATCTGTATTTGAAAATACGCGTCCTTCAGATCTATTGACATGAACCAGTCCCCTCTGCGAATCTGCGCTAGGAGCTTCCTGGTCGTGAGCATTTTGAAACTGCGTTTCATCAATGCCTTGTTCAGCTGTCTTAGATCCAGTATGGGCCTGAGAGTTCTGTTTTGACCGTAGTTTCGACGCTCGCTGAAAAGCGCGGTGGGCGTCGAGAAAACTGTAGCGAGTAGCCTATCTTTATAATGCCTAGCACCCAATCCGAAACCCCTTGAAGCGCTGACTAAGCATCTTCATGAATGGCTAAGGGCTGGATGCGAATCGCGCTCTGTTGACTGGGCAACGGCGGCGCTTGAGTGTGCTGCGCAGCTGAGGCAGGGAGCGCGCTGATCACAGCGGGCAGATCGCTCTTCCTCGACCCCGTTCCGGCGCTTAACCGACTGGGGGGAGTCTGAGCGAGTCCCGTGGGACTCGATATATCTGCGAGTAACCGTGGGCTGCATGTGTGTACATTTACCACTTTCAACTCGCTGTCTGTCTGTGCAGAATGTATGTGCACGGGCCTCGTTTTTACAGAAGCCCCGCGCCGTATGTGACATAGTGTATGTGGGCACTGGGAAGTGGGCACGTTTACTATGCGGCGCGCTCGACCGATCTGTGTCGATCTTATGTGCGCTAGCCCTGTGTGCAGGGCTGTGCTTACATGTGGAGATGGGCACTGGGTAGTGGGCATCGTCACTGCAATTATAGCACCATCGGCCACAGATCGGCTGCAGCAGAACTCAAACACCGGCGCTTTCCCAGCAGTGCTAGGATGCTTTCGGGGCTTCTGGCTTCACTGCAATCCTCTGCCGCGGCTCCCGCGGTGCGGGGCGACGGCTTGATGAGCGAGAACGGGGTCCCGAGCTGCGTTGCTGACGCTGTCGCGATGACGCAGCAGGAGGCGGTGGGCGTGACTGAGAGCTCTGTGGGTCCGGTCTAGAGCGGCTAGCTGCAGAACTGGAGCGCTTCGGCAAGAAGTGCTTGAACGCCTGCGAAGCTTTCTGTTCCTCGGCGAATCTCTCCACAAACTCGTTGACGGAAGATCCGAAGAGGCCGGCAGGAGTTAGCGGCGCGTCAAGGAACGCAGCGCGCTCAGACTCCCTGATGTCAGAAAGCGTCAGCCACAAATTCCTCTCAGCCACCGTAGCGGAAGCCATAACCCGTCCCATGGCCTGTGCAGCAGACTTAGTAGCGTGGAGGTTGAGATCCGAAGCACTCCTCAGATCCGCGTGACAGATCGCTTCAGGCCCCATCTCATCCAGCTTGCGGAGAAGATCGCCCTGGAAAATCTGTAGCGTAGCCATGGTGTGTAGCGCAGACGCAGCCTGCCCAGCAGCAGAGAATATCCGTGCGAGCAACGATGACGTCATGCGGCAGGCTTTGGATGGCAACGCCGCCTTAGTCCGCCGTCCAGCAGAGGGCGGGCAAAGGTGCGCTGCTATAGCCTGTTCCACCGGCGGAAGTGACAGGTAGCCTCTGTTCTTAGCACCGTCCAGTGTGGAGAATGCTGGCGAAACAGATGAGCAGATTCTCGCCGAGAATGGAGCGTCCCATGCTTTCGCCACTTCTTCGTGAAGCTCAGGAAGAAAAGCTTTGAGCTTGAGGAAGAGCGCTCATCCGGAAGATAGCTACCATCCAGCCAGGAACGTGAAGGGGGCGCTGGTGCAGACCACTTGAGGCCGAGGCTCGCCGCGGCCAGCGAGAGTACACGCATCAGCTCCTTATCGATATCCCCCCGTCTGCTGGGCCTCTGAGCAGCGGGCGCGAGATCCACGGAGCTCGCCCAACCCTCACTGCCCAAAGCAAGCAGAGAGCACGTGTCTTCTTCCTCCGACGCGGGCCTGAGATCCACTTCCTCAGATGATGCGTCGGCAAGCAGCGGACGCTGAGCATCGGGAAGCAATGCAGGGGAGGCCGGCGAAGCGGAGGGAACCGGCGAGCTCGGCCGAGCTGGAGGCGGTTCTGGTAGGCGCTGCGAGCGGCGCTTCTTACGGCGCTGCGGCCGTCAGCGAGCGCGAGCGCGAGCGCTGCATGGTCCTCACCCAGACAGGAGACGCAGATGACGTGACGATCTCCTTCGCTGAGTGGGGCTCTGCACGAGCCGCACGAGGGCATCTTTAAAAAGACGCAGCTCTTTTGTGAATGTGCGTCGCTGGGCGAACACACACACAGGATATAACAGATCAAGGATGTAAAGGATATGGGCGCCGGATAGCGCAGCAGGAACGGCAATGGAAGGCGGCGATGCCAGCGGCTTCAGGATGGCTCGTCCTGCTGATATGCTCTTCCAGACGGCGCTTGCTTCCTCGTGATCCAGCGATGCGTGAGCATCGCTGAAGAGATGAAAAATCAGGTGAGTCAGCCTTTTCGAGCTCCTTTTATAGGTTGGGCCACACCCGTTTCGGCGGGAAGTGGCAAGAAGGGCGCAAAGCGCCCTTATTGGTCTGATGTTGCATCAGCCTGCGCTCGATAGGCTGTGCAGTTGCCGCAGAACAAGCCAATGAGCGAACAAGCCGTCTCGCCTATGGCTGTGTACTGCTGCAAATGCGCTTTACAAAAATACAAAATTAAGGATAATTTTTTGCTTCAGTATTTCGTAAAAAAAGAGACTTTTCCCGTAGCGTCTTAGCTAAGACGCAGTATGAGAGAGCTCTCGTAAGAGAACCCTTGGTATTTCTAACTGACTCGATGCTAATGATCTTAGTGGTCTGTTAGGTTTATATTCAGTGAGCATATCTGAAATATATTCCGGTCCTAGGTCATTTAGTGACTTATATACGAGTAAAAGTACTTTAAAATCAATCCTAAATGTAACTGGAAGCCAGTGTAAGGACCTGAGGACTGGTGTGATATGCTCAGATGTTCTGGTTCTAGTCAGAATCCTGGCAGCAGCGTTCTGGATGAGCTGCAGCTGTCTAATGGTCTTTTTGGGAAGGCCGGTGAGGAGCCCATTACAATAAACCACCCTGCTGGTGATAAAGGCATGAACAAGTTTCTCCAAGTCTTGGCTGGAAACAAAACATCTAATTCTTGCAATGTTTTTTAAATGATAGTATGCTGATTTAGTTAATGCTTTGACATGACTATTGAAACTAAGGTCTGTCTCCAGAATCACACCAAGATTCCTGACTTGATTTTTAGTTGTTTGACCCCTAGAGTTAAGGTATGCATTCACCTTGAACACTTCATCTTTGTTTCCAAATGCAATGACTTCAGTTTTTTCCTTGTTTAACTGAAGAAAGTTCTGGCACATCCAACTATTAATTTCATCAATGCATTGGCAGAGGGAGTCAATTCGGCTGTAGTCATTTGGAGATAAGGCTAGGTAAATCTGGGTATCATCAGCATAGCTGTGATAGGCAATTTGGTTCTTTCTCATTATTTGACTTAGTGGAAGCATATACAGGCTAAACAAGAGCGGTGCAAGAATTGACCCTTGTGGGACTCCGCATGTCATGGACGTCCACTTAGACTTATGCTCTCGTATACTCACATAATAGCCTCTCCCTTCTAAGTATGACCTGAACCATTTGAGTACCATCCCAGAAAGCCCGACCCAGTTTTCCAGTCTCTCTAGTAGTATGTTATGATCGACAGTGTCAAACGCAGCACTGAGATCTAGCAATACCAGCACCGATATTTTGCCAGAGTCACAATTTAAGCGAATATCATTTATTATCTTAATGAGCGCTGTCTCTGTGCTGTGATGCGGTCGAAAACCAGATTGAAAATTGTCCAGGTATCCATTTGAGTTTAAGTATTTGTTCAGCTGATTAAAGACGACCTTTTCTATAATTTTACCTATAAAAGGAAGATTATATATTGGTCTAAAATTGCTCAAAATGGTGTTATCAAGATTGCTCTTTTTCAGGAGGGGCTTAACAACTGCATTTTTTACGGAGTTTGGAAATGTCCCAGAAAGAAGTGAGGCATTCACCACTTCTAAAAGATCTGCTTCTAAGCAGTTAAGCACATTTTTGAAAAAAGATGTGGGAAGTGTGTCAAGATAGCAGGTTGACAATTTTAGGTGCTGCACTATGTCTTCCAGAATTTTGCTATCAATTGCTTCAAAAATCGACATAGTATCTTTTTGATATTGTGGCCTAATCTGTCTGACCTCTGCATTACTTGAGGATGTGCTAATTGCCTTCCTGATATTGATGATCTTCTCAGAAAAGAAGGATGCAAACTCATTGCATTTGCTGTCTGATAGCATTTCACTGGGAATCTGACTTGGGGGGTTTGTCAGTCTCTCAACAGTGGCAAAAAGAGTACGAGTGTTATTTACTGTTTATAAGGTTTGAGAAGAAATTCTGTCTAGCTGTGGCTAGTTTCACATTAAAAGCATGAAGGCTGTCTTTGTAGATGCTATAGTGAATTTCAAGTTTTGTCTTCCGCCACATCCGCTCTGCTTTTCTGCATTGTCTTTTCATAGTCTGAACTGCTGTTGATCTTCTCCAAACTGATTTCTATCTGTTTGTTTTCTTACTGATTATTATTGGAGCAATATCATCAATAACATTCTAAACTTTTGAGTTGAATGAATCAAGGAGAGTATCAACAGAGTCTGCAGAAATGCTTGGTGTTAAAGATATAGCCTCCATAAATAGTACACTTGTGTTCTCGTTAATGCATCTCCTTCTGACAGAGACCGATCTAGATTCAGTTGTAGCAGACATCAAAATATCAAAGAAAATACAGAAGTGATCAGATAGTGCTATGCCCTTAATAACAATGGATGAGATGTTTAGACCCCTACTGATGATTAGGTCCAGAGTGTGTCCACCTTTGTGTGTGGGTCCATGCACATGCTGAGTCAAGTCAAAAGTGTTTAGAACCGTTATCATTTCTTTTGTAGTTTTGTTTTCTGAATTATCTATGTGAATATTAAAATCCCCTGCAATAGCAAAACAGTCAAACTCTGAGGAAATCATTGATAACATTTCTGTGACCTCTTCAACAAAGGCTGGAGAGTATTTTGGAGGCCTGTAAATAATAATAAACAGAATGCGTGGAGCACCTTTCAGCAAAATCCCTAAATATTCAAAAGACAAGTACTGAACAAATGACACTTGCTTGCATTGATAGACATCTTTAAATAGAGCAGCTACACCCCCACCTCTCCTAACAGTCCTGCAGACACTCATGTAAGTGAAGTTAGGAGGGTCTGCTTCATTAAGGACTGTTGCATTGCAGCTGTCTTCAAGCCATGTTTCGTTTAGAAACATAAAATCCAGATTGTTTGTGGTTATAAAGTCATTGATTAGAAATGATTTATTTTTTAGTGAGCGAATGTTTAAAGATGCTAACTTGATGGCTGTGCTTTGTGTCTTTACATTAATTTTAGTTTGATGCATAATAGGCCGCAGATTAGATGAGTTTGCCCTTCGGCTTGAGATGGCCTTAGACTTTCTATCACGTGATAAAACTGAAATAGAGAAAGCTACAGGCACACTGGGTTCCCGCTTGTTCAGTAGGCATTTGTGA
Organism: Carassius carassius; assembly: GCF_963082965.1. Taxonomy (NCBI): domain Eukaryota; kingdom Metazoa; phylum Chordata; class Actinopteri; order Cypriniformes; family Cyprinidae; genus Carassius; species Carassius carassius. Next base: position 17,987,437 of record NC_081767.1, on the reverse strand, counting down.
ATGTTGCTGTTATTATAGCGGGGACCTGACACATATCACTGAGAGCTGTTATCAGTTGTTTTTGGTTCACTTTCAGCAGATAGAGGGTTTGGGCCCTGGCGTTGTGGCAGTGGTCAAATAGCTCTCGCAGGAGCAGGGACCACAGGCTTTGGTGGTTTTGGGGCCTGCCGTTTTTTTTGTGATATCTGCGGGCTTGCAGCAAATGAGTGAGAGAGTTTAGTCCCAGCATACACCAATTCCTCCATTTTCTGTGAGAAGCACAGAAGTGGAGATGCTGGAGAAAGTGATAATGTGTCTGTTGAGATGGGCTGTGTCTCTGGTGTTTCCGGTGGCTGTGATATGTTGTCCTGGCTTCCCTGGCTGTTTTCCAGAAAGTAATCCCTGGGTGCTGAATCTTGTAGCTGTTTTGATACATCACAGTCAGTCTGTGAGGAGGTCTGTGGGCAGGGCTCAGTCGGGATAGTGTCCATGAGCAGTGTTTGTTTTGGCTGCGTGGTGTTATCAGTGTCCTTGTGGGATATGTCAACCACATGATGACTTGGACCTGGTGTGTGTGTGCTGAATGGATTGACATACTCTGCTGAAGGATGACGGAGGGAAAAGTAGATATTGTCCTTAAACACTCTAGCACCAAGTTTGTTTGGGTGGAGGCCATCCGGTTTAAACAATTGTCTATGGCCCCAGAAAAGATTGAAGTTGTCAATGAAATTCACTCCTTTTATATTACAAGATCTTTGTAGCCATGTGTTCAGCCCAAGCAACCGTGAAAACATATTTGTTTCCCTTGCTGGGAGTGGTCCACTGATGAATGACTGAACTTTGAGTCTTCGAAGTGTTTCAAAGAGTTCACTGAAGTCCTTCTTAAGGAGTTCTGACTGCTCTTTCTGAATATCATTCTTCCCCACATGGATGATGATTCGATTTGCAGTCTTGTGCTTCATCAGAATGTTCTGAAGTTCCTTGTTCACATCAGAGACCATTGCTTGAGGAAGGCAGCATGTTGTTGTAGTCCTGCTACGGATGTTTTTGATAACAGAGTCACCCACTATCAGAGTCCTTGGCTCGGCTGTGCTCTGAGCTGAAAGCCGCTGTCTGCTTGTCCTTGAGTGCCTGTTAGTAGCGATGTTAGCTGCTGGCTGATCAGATCCATGTTTAATCACATTTGGGGATTCCTCACCCACATACATTAATGCTTCAAATCTGTTCTCAAGATGTATAGGGGGTGGTTGAATGCCAGTATTCACAAGCCTTGTCATAGTCGAATCTGGGGTAGAGGAAGCTACGGCAGCAATACGAGAAACTCGTGACAATCTGATATTTCGTGTTCCTTTGGGTCTCGCTCCCTGTTTGTGCCATCGATTAGTGTGGCGATCAGTTTCGGCTTGTTCCTCTACACTTGGTATAAACTGTTGAGATTCGTAAGATTCATGGGACTCACCGGCTGTATGCTGAGAAGGTCCATGACGACGATCTGCTAAGTGTTCCATCTGTTTTGGAAGTCCAGCAAGTAACTTTGTTTCAAGAATCACTATCCTTTGTAGAAGTTTGCAGCAGTTCATGCAACAAGTAGATCCAACAGGAGGCATTTTTTCTCTCTTCTGTTTGAATGTAGGCAGTTGTTTTCCCCTCTCTGGAATGTAAGCTGCTATTAGTGGAGGCAAAGTCTTCTTTTTGTAGTATTATTCCAGTCCCAAAGAGTTTTTAGTTTTAGCGTTTGTGCCAAAAAATCTGTTTTTTGAGGACTGTGCTGATCTGCTGATGTAGAAATCTTAGAAAAATCAGAGAAAAGTACAGAAATAAGAAGCAAAGCACAGAGCAGTAAGCTAGAACGTCCGAACGGTAGCAAAGCCGGAAGCGAGGTTTACATGTTACCCTTGGAAGATATCACAAGGAAGCATGGTGTTCGCTTTCACTGTTATGCTGATGATACTAAGTTTTAGGCCCGGAGAAACATACCAATTTGAATAATTAACGGAATGCATTGTCTATATAAAAACCTGGATGAAGAGTAATTTCTTACTGCTAAATTCTGAATTATATGGCCTGAAAACTCAGCATGTAATAACCTAGAATGCTCTCTAAGACTTGATGGCTTCTCTGCCAATTCTTCGTCATCAGTTAGGAACCTAGGTGTGTTATTTATTAGCAATTTTTCCTTTGTAAGCCTATGTGGCGAGTGGGGCGGGGCTGAGAGCCGTGGGAATGGAGCGAGGCCATTGGAGTGATTGGAAATGAGCGATCCCTGCTCGATCCACCGATCTCGAGTCCCATGGAGGAGATGGAAGGATATAAAAGAGGAGCGACGACAGTGAAGGACGAGAGAGGACCAGGCCTGGGCTTTATTTTGTGTTTGGTCTTTATTTGTGCGTGACAATCGTCCGTGAGGGGCTGTCGTGCTGTTTGTGTTTATTTTGTCATTAAAGTCTGTTTTGATTGTCCGCCGGTTCTCGCCTCCTTCTTCACGTGATTATGGAGTTTGTACATTATTACACAAAATAATAATGCCCCGCCCCACTCGTCACAACTTGTCGATATAAAAGTGATTAAACTGCCAAATATATTTACTTGCACATTTTTCAGAATCCAATTGATTCGGGCCTTATTCGGGCAGTGAGTACACAGACATCTGGTTGCCACCCTTCCCTTAAAATATGGAATCGTCCCATATTTGAGAATAAAATAGCACGTCTCGTTTTGAATTTTCTGAGTTGTCTTCAATGCAGCATCTCATGCAAATCATCCCACCGGCATTCTGTGAAGACTCGTCCTATTCTGAACCTGATTGGGTAATACTCGCTGCCATTGTTGGATTGATTGGTTTGTTTCAGGTTCACAGCCAATCAGAGTCAGAGGAGGGCCGGTCTCTTGGCAGAGAGTCGATTTGAAAGAATGGCAGAGGCTGCACCAGATACCCACCCCCCATGCCCAGCGCTTAAACGAAAGTGAATGCAAAAGTACCGACAAGAGTGGGAGGAATCAAATACTTGGCTGGAAAGTGTCAGCGGAAATGAGTATCAAGTGTCACGGCAAAGAAGACTGGATGCAATTGCAAGTTAAATTCTCCTTTAATAGAGCTTAACGCTGAATAAGTCAGATGTACAATCAATGACAAGACAATAAAGCAGCAGGAGAGATGGCAACACAGGGACCTTGATGGGCGATGGTGTCCGTAGTGAGTGAAGTCCGTGAAGTAACTGAGGCTGACGAGATGAACGAGGAAATCCGGAATAAATCCACAGGAACAGACAGGCAACAGGAAACAGCGACGAGAAAGCCTGAGCAGGAAACAACACGAGAGACACGAACAAACACCAGGACTCCAAATAAACGATCTGACAAACAAGAGACGAAAGACAAGGCGTTAATATAGGCAAGATGTAATAAGCCGCAGCTGCCGCTGATCAGTAATCAACGGCAACGCCCACACAGAACAATCAGGTGATACACCCCGCAACCTACACACAGACAACAAGATGACACCATATATCTGAGAACCGTGACAGTACCCCTCCTCCTAGGAACGCCTCTCGGCGTTCCCCCCACTCCTTACCTGTTGATTGTAATCATTGATTTAGCGGTGAATGAAAAACTGGTTTAATTTTGGAAACATGAAAGGCGGGATGAATCCTCCTGTACGCTGGAGGCAATTTGAGGCGGACTGCCACCGGACTAATGATTTTGGTGACAGTAAACGGGCCAATGAATTTGGGAGCAAGTTCATTAGCAACGGAGCGGAGCGGAATATTCTTGGTAGAAAGCCACACTTTTTGACCAACGACGTATACGGGTGGCCTTGACCGGTGGCGATCGGTCTTAGCCTTGGTGCGCGCCCTCACCTGCAACAGAGTCTCACGGGCTCTGTTCCAGGTGCGGCGGCACCTCTGTACAAAGGCGTGGGCAGAGGGAACCGCGACTTCGGATTCCAGACTGGGAAAAACAGGTGGCTGGTAACCTAAGCTAGATTCAAACGGGGAGAGGCCCGTAGAAGACACTGGTGATGAGTTATGTGCGTACTCAATCATAGAGAGTTGTTGACTCCAGGAGGAAGGATTCTTAGACGCCAAACATCGCAACATACTCTCTAAATACTGGTTGGCTCTCTCTGTCTGACCATTGGTCTGGGGATGGAACCCAGAGGAAAGACTAACCGTTGCCCCCAGCAACTTACAAAACTCCTGCCAAAATTTGGACACAAACTGGGGCCCCCTGTCAGAAACCACATCCACCGGGAGGCCATGTATCCGGAAGATGTGGTCAATGACAGCGACCGCTGTCTCCTTGGCAGAAGGTAATTTGGCCAAGGGTATGAAATGGGTCGCCTTCGAGAACCGGTCCACAACGGTCAAAACAATCGTATACCCTTGGGAGGGTGGGAGGGCGGTGACTAAATCTAGCGCAATGTGGGACCAGGGTCTCACCTCCATGTCAGAGTGGAGACCACTAATGTCTCAGGGAAGAATACACTCGGGAGTAGACGGGCGTTCGGACGGACCAAAAATACGAGAAAGAGCATCGGGCTTGATGTTTTTGGAGCCCGGGCGGTACGATAGAGTAAAATCAAAACGATCGAAAAAAAGTGCCCACCAAGCCTGCCTGGAATTGAGCCTTTTAGCTGATTGTATATACTCTAAGTTCTTGTAATCAGTCCAGACGATAAAGGGAACCCCCGAACCCTCTAACCAGTGACGCCACTCATCTAACGCTAATTTGACCACCAACAACTCCCTGTTACCAATATCATAATTACTTTCCTCGGGAGATAAACGGTGAGAATAAAATGCGCAAGGGTGCATCTTGTTATCTGAGGGAGACCACTGGGAAAGAACTGCTTCTACCCCGACCTCTGACGCATCGACCTCCACCACGAACTGACGTGATGGATCAGGGGCAATCAGAATGGGAACCGAAACGAAGTGACTCTTCAGTTTAGCAAATGCAGCCTCGGCTGCATCTGACCACCTGAAAGCCGTTCTGGGGGAGGTCAAGGCAGTCAGAGGCTAGTTGGCTACTTGGCTAGTTGGCTGAAGTTGCCTAAGAAGGAACTGAGTCTCTTCGGAGTGATTACCAGAGGTGATGAGTGTGATGAAATCCGTGATGTGTGAGAGAGTAGGTAGTGACTGTCCATTGAGTGCGCTGACGGAGATGGGGTGCTCGAGGGAGGAAGTGGAGATGCCATGTTGCTGAGCGAAGTGGTAATCCATGAAACTGCCCTCAGCCCCGGAATCCAGAAGTGCACTGCAGGTGACATCGTTGGTGGCCCATCTCAGTCTTACCGGAAGGAGGGTAGATGGTGAGGACTTCTCGGCAGAGATCCCGCCCGATAGTAGCCTCGAGTTTACTATCGAGCCTGGTCTTTTACCGGGCAGTTCCTATGAGATGACCAGACGTTCCACAGTAGAGGCAAAGGCCCAGGGACCTCCGCCGTTCCCTCTCCTCCTGGGAAAGCCGTGCTCTCCCCACCTGCATGGGCTCGGGATCGGATGCTGGGCTGACCGCATCCACCGGACTGGCTCGAAGACCGCTGTATCGTTCTCCAGACTCCTCCATAGCCTCCACTCGCCGAAGGCGTGAATCCACACGTAATGCCAGCTCTACCAGGCCATTAAAAGTCTCAGGTAAGTCCAGGGTGTAGATCTCACGGTGGACGCGATCAGCCAGCCCATGCAGGAAAACGTCCCACTGTGCCTCCTCGTTCCACCGACACTCTGCCGCGAGGGTGCGGAACTCGATGGCGTAATCAGCGACCGTGCGGTTGCCTTTTTTGAGTGCGGTGAGTTTCCGGGCGGCCTCCTTGCCTGCCACCACACGGTCGAACACCCTCCTCATCTCAGCGGCGAGTGCTGAGAACGAGGAGCAGCGAGGATCACGGTTCTCCCAAACCGCCGTTCCCCACAGCGCCGCCTTCCCCATGAGTAGCGTGAGCACGAATGCTACTTTGGACTCCTCCCTCTCGAACGTACGGGGCTGTAACGTAAAGTGAAGAGAACACTTGTTGAGGAATGCTCTAAAAAAGTCAGGCTCACCGTAATACGTCTGTGGCACGGGGAGGCGGGGCTCCGAGATATCCCGTAGTTCTGAAGGCGGTGGGGAAACGGTCGGCAGGGCTGGTGCAGTGGGAGCGCGAAGTTGTTGCATCTGTTGGCAGAGCTCAGACACCTGTGTTACCAGTGCCTGGACGGCGCGTCCGGTGGAAGAGATGCTCTCCTGCTGCTGATCCATTCGAGTTATGCTGTGGTTGATGAAATTGGTGAGAGCCGCTGAACTCGCTGCATCCATGATGACGGTCAGATCCTTCTGTCACGGCAAAGAAGACTGGATGCAATTGCAAGTTAAATTCTCCTTTAATAGAGCTTAACGCTGAATAAGTCAGATGTACAATCAATGACAATAAAGCAGCAGGAGAGACGGCAACACAGGGACCTTGATGGGCGATGGTGTCCGTGGTGAGTGAAGTCCGTGAAGTAACTGAGGCTGACGAGATGAACGAGGAAATCCGGAATAAATCCACAGGAACAGACAGGCAACAGGAAACAGCGACGAGAGAGCCTGAGCAGGAAACAAGACGAGAGACATGAACAAACACCAGGACTCCAAACAAACGATCTGACAAACATGAGACGGAAGACAAGGCGTTAATATAGGAAAGATGTAATAAGCCGCAGCTGCCGCTGATCAGTAATCAACGGCAACGCCCACACAGAACAATCAGGTGATACACCCCGCAACCTACACACAGACAACAAGATGACACCATATATCTGAGAACCGTGACATCAAGCCAATTGCACAATTTGTCGGCGAGTGTTCTCTGTTGCGCACGGTGGCTTGTCAGATGTGCGACATCATGCCTCGGGAGAACAACATTTCCACAACGCTAGAGGTCACAGAAATCAAAGCACCGTCTCACAGGTCTTCATACCTTAATCATCTCCTGAGGCAGATTTTAATCCCATCAATAATTTTCTGATTGATTACATTAGATTTCATATGCTGTCTTTAAGAAATAATGTTAAAAATGTTAATGAATCATGTTATGGTATGATTTGTTGGTAACACTTTACAATAAGGTTAATTTATTAAACATTAGTTAATGTATGAACTAACAATGAGTAAGTAACACATTTGTTACAATATTTATTAATCTTTGTTAATGTTAGTTAATAGAAATAAAGCTGTTCATTGTTTGTTTATGTTAGTTCACAGTGCATTTATATTAACAAGATTTTAATGAAGTATTTTTAAATGTGTAAATTAACATGAACAAAGATGAACAATTGCTGTATAAGTGCAGTTCATTATTAGTTAATTAGTTAATGTTGAACTGCTTTTATTCTAGTTTGTTCGCTTACTTGCCTTTTTTTATTAATTGTTAAAATAAATTAAAAGCTTAATGTAATTAACTAATGAACCTTATTTTAAAGTGTTACCGATTTGTTTATTATGGTTAAGGTGTACAGTCAGTCACATACGCATTATTTAATAAGAGATAAGAGAGATATATTTAATAATAAAAATTGAGTGCCTATGTGAAGCAAATAAACAACTTAACCAATTTAAATGATTGCATTCTTCAATAGGCTACTGTAGAATGAACAATAGACTATATAAAATAGATTAACTTACCAATAATAATAAATACAAAAATTGTGTGTTATTTATTATGTGGTTTCACTGTTTGGATGGTATTACTGTCTGCAAACAGTGACAAATATTTTATCCAAAATCTGTGTTCATGCCACCTTATACAATTACTAAAGTTCATTAACAGTTTCTTGTCCTACTCCCCTCTAGGTTACAGCAGCGGAGTTAACGCAGGTGTACCACACGGTTAAAACTCAACCTCAGCTATAACAGTGCTGACTGTGGACACAAGCTTAACCAAAAGATTCTGCATGACTCTAAAATCATAAAGAAAATGTCCATTGGGAGAACTAAGGCAGAAGCAATGGCCAAAGATGTCCTTGCTCCAAAGGCAGTGGCTGATGTTGTTGATGTCTTAAAATCAGATAAACCCCTCCCGTTGCAGTCTTGGACTGCTCTCAAGTCTTGTGTCATCAGCCTTGGGGAAGAGTTTCCCAGACAGATTACAGCTTTGTGAAGCCTCAACTGCGGAAGATGCTGATAATGTGGAAGTTTACCTCCTGTTCTCCAATAACATCCTCTCCCTCTTTGAGGATGTTGTAAAGAAGCTGGAAAATGATTCAACCACCTGTGAAGAGATGACCAGTTGCATGGCTACCTAAAAAAAGTTAAGATGCTGCATCTTCTCCCATATGATGCAGACAGGGCAAGGAGAGATTTCACAGAATTTCCCAACACAGCAATCTCATAAATTTAGAAATGGTTTGACCTTTCAGAGGACAACTGGCTGTTCACGCTGCAACCTCTCCCTCTGCACCATGGCATGCTTTCCTTCAGCAACACTGAGATAATCACTAATAAGCTTAACCTCATCCAAAAAGTCAGCATGGATGAACTTTAGATTAGATTAGATTTTACTTTATTGTCAGTATGCAGAGTACAAGTACAGAGCTAATGAAATGCAGTTAGCATCTAACCAGAAGTGCAAGAATATAGTGTTTTGTATAAAGTGAAGAGTAAGTGAAGCTATGACATACAGAATGTACAGTGTATTTGCTATATACAAATATATATATGTGTGTTTTTCTATATATATGCTATATTTTATGTATATATGCTATATACAGTATTGAGCAGAGTATATACAGAATATAAATAGGAATGCAATGCAGGGATTGTATGTACATTATGAACAGAGCAATGTAGGATTATATATACACATTATGAGCAGCAGCAATGTGAGAACAGTGGTAACAAATACAGTTGGAAGAGAGGGTAAAGGCTGCCTTGTCTCCAAAAATTTGATTGCTGAGGGTCATAAAAGCCATCTGTTCTGGACACCTGTTTGTACACCCCCCTCCCCTCCCTGTACACCCCAGTGACCTAAATATGAACTTATGAACCTAAGAAGGAATTTCAGTGAGGGAGGGAGAAGTGTTGGGAAGCTATGTGCTTTTTTTAAACTCTGAAAAGGGCGAAATCATGAAAATGGTGTAAGGGAAGATTTTATTAAGGTTTTAAGTACACAGTGCATTTCAAGAAAAAGGTTATAAACACAAACAGAAATTGAAACAATGTAATGATCGTTTTCGTATTTGGAAAAGTGTAAAAACGTTGTTAAAGTTGTTACAAATGAAAGAAAACTAAGTTACTGGTTATTTATCTAAAACAACCAAACAAGTCAAAAACTATCAGATATGTTTTCGTTAAGCAACACGTGAAAAAGATGTGAGAGCTTGTAGCATTACAATTTAAAAACTTT